>NC_083612.1:15968541-15986041 GCF_963584025.1 Labrus mixtus | reverse complement strand
GCCACTTGACTTCATATTGTGCTGCCAGTGGCTTGGTCAAAGATTATAATTACCACTTCCCTGTTTGTATCATTTTCCATCTCCTGTGCTTTTAGTGCAGTATTACTTCTCTTGTCCCTCGCTCTCCCTCTCTTTCTCCCTCTCTCCAGTATACACAAGACCAAAAGTGCAGGCACATCATTTATTGATAAGACAAAAAGAATGTAATGAAATTATCAATGTTCTTGAATTAATTATGAACATGATTAAGAAAGCTAAAATCTCAGGAGCCGGTCTCTCATTACCCATTCACTCGTAGGGATTGCTTTCATTCAGGGAAGGAGAGGCGAAAAAGCCTTCCAGCAGAGCCCACTCCGGCTCAGCCCTTCTCCCTGTGTGCCTGTCCCCTTGTCTCTGCTGCCGGGGCCGGCTGACCGACCTCTCTTGACTCACCGGCTCCCAGCCAGCCTGCCTGCCTGCCTGCCTGCCTGGACGCCTCTGCTGCGATCCACGCTTGCCTCTGTGATGCAGCCGGCGACAGCTAGCAGCCTGCTAGTGGCCTCTGACGTTTGCGTGGAATAGAGAGGATGTACTCAACTTTCCTGATCTGCAACTGTGCTCCAGCTCAGGGGTCTTGACCCTACTTAAAAGAGAAACACTGAAAGGTAAGTGACACTTCTCGGACATGTAATAAGGCTTAATCTCTTGCTTAATGTCTGTTGTGGGAAAAAATCAGTTGCAAATGTTTTGAAAAAATTATTTTTTTTCCTTTGTTGCATGCATGAAAAATATTTTTACCTCTCAATCACCTCATAAGAATATTATTTTAATCACAAAGTTAACTCTTTTATAATTATCATAAATAAGGGGGGGACAGTTTAGGTGGTATTGGTAGTTTTTTTGACATAGTCTGCGTTTTATTACATGAAGAACACCTCAATCAAACTAATGCTAAACCCCTCCAGCAGTGTAATGGTTCAACAAATTATTGTGTCCTATTTTTAAAATAATATATTTCTCAGACTTTTATTTTATTTAGCTTTCTCACTGATGATGACTTACTGATTTTGTGTTTAAATCGTTGATTATTTATCTGTGTAATCCTATCAGGCAAACAAAAGTCCAGTCTTCTTTTTGATTTCTCTTGGTCTGAATCATTGTCGAAAGAAGAAAACAAAAAAATCTTAAATCTCTGAAAAAAAACAAAAGAAAAAAACATGCGCCTACAGTTTTCATTTTTGATCATGTTCAAAATGTTTTTTTTTCTCTACAAAGCTCCGCTAAAGTGTCCCCTCTGAACAATGTGTACATCACCCATTTTATATGCAGCATCTCATATTGTTATATGAGAAAAAGCAGTGCACCTAAAATAATGTGAGTTACTATTTATCCATTTATATTCTGCGAGAGAGCAGAATGAGAAATATTATTCCAGAGCCACACAGCTCTGGTTCAGTCTATCTTTCTTCTGCTAAGTCACATGGGACAATATATGGGGCAATACTCCCCAAAGTATTGGGAGTTTCAAACAAAGTCTCAAACCTCCTGTCTCTCTCTCTCCTATTCACTCCATCTCTCTTTATAACTCTCTCTCTGTCTTTCTAGCTTTCTCTACACGTACACACACTGATACACAGACACACACACACACACACACACACACACACACACACACACACACACCGCTAAGCTAAAGCATACAGTAGATTCAGAAATACACGCCTATGCATTGTTTTACCTCCCAATACAAACATAATGTAAACGAACCCTACACATTGATATTCTGTAGTGTAGTCACACTACCATGTAGACAAAGATTTTTTTTTC
The DNA here is from genome assembly GCF_963584025.1 of Labrus mixtus. Classification (NCBI taxonomy): domain Eukaryota; kingdom Metazoa; phylum Chordata; class Actinopteri; order Labriformes; family Labridae; genus Labrus; species Labrus mixtus. The sequence continues at coordinate 15,984,235 of NC_083612.1, read as the reverse complement.
CCATGACTAAGCCTCTTGTTATTTTTCTAAGGTGTTTTGAAGTTAGAGGTTTTAAACGATTAACAATTCATGGCTAGAAACAAGACAACACAAATTCTAAACTTTTACATTTATTGGTAACAGCATCTGGCAGTTTCGTGTGATATACAAAGCGCTATGTTGCTCTGCCTTTGTACCATACAGTAAAATACACAGAGCCTTTTTTCCCATCTCGGGAGGATTTCATGATTTCTGCTGGGGAATCAAAAGGAGTAAAGATTCACTATAAGACAGAGGAAACAAGAGGGAAAAGAGGGAGAGAGAGAGAGAGATCTCAGGGGTTAATGGCAATCCTCCTGTCCCAGGGATTGATCCACGTATTGGATCGCACATAAAGCTGCAGTTACTGGATATTACCCTGCCGCTATCGGCCTGCAGTGATGGCCTGGATAAGAAGTGCTTACCAAAGAGGATGCTCCTCCAGGGCAGATACGGTTTCCCAGCCCTCTGGGAACAACAACCACATGCCTGCTGCTTGCTCAGGAACTTTCTACCTCATCGAGTAAATCCAGGGGCCTTATCAAGTTACTGGCCTCCTGAACTGCTCAAAAAATGTTTAACCTCCTCAGATTTTGAGCTGCATAGGGGGAAGGCAGTCATTAAACGGCACCTGCTTTTCATAGATAAGACTGTTGATTATTTGGTTAGTGTTTTATGTCGGATGGAGTGGAGTTATCGCAGATTTCATTCCGAGCAGAATGCAGTTTCATAGATTTTTGCTGTTTTCGATAAAAAGTTGCTCAGTTACACTTTAACAGCATCAGAAATGTTACTTTTTGCTTCATGCTGAGTCCTTTCTACTTGTCTTGACTACTTATTGTTAATGCTCGAAGCTGTTGAAATGGTCGTGCGTCAAGACGCAGTCCTCAAACCAGTCCTGTCTGCATTGCCTCTTGTGGCTTTACTTCAGATTTGTAAAGGCTTTAGCTGATTCCAGATCTGTGCCAAGATGGGCAGCTCTACCCATGAGCATCTGCTGTATGTCTCTCAGTGGCATTACCCATGAAGCACCTGGCTCGTGCCACACGCCAGCATCCAGAGCCCAGATGGCAGATAAACAGGCTAATTATTTCAACACAAAACTCTGATGCCCCACACCAGCACTGTGGGGCCACTTTGGCATTCAGCAGTTCTGTCTCCAGCTCTGCTGAAGAGGAAGTCTGCCATGGAGCTATAAAGATGTCAAGTGGGTAATCACGGTCATTGACAGGCCCCGGTACAGTGCTTGGTGTCCAGATGTAAAGATGGTTGTATGTGGGGTCCTTTGGAAGAACAAAGGCATTTGGCAGAGCGGGGCGATGCATTGTTTTTGCCCTTGGTGCTCGTTGATGCAGATGCTTGATCATTAAATTCCTGAATTCACAATGACATAAGTTTTTGAGTTTTTGGATCCTCGCTTTGACCATGCTGATAGAGTTTACAGACAGAATTTCGCTGCTACAACATGTAGACAGAATATGAAAAGTGCCATCACTTGTAGGTAGCAGATTGGTTAAAAGGCAGCAATTCCTTTCCGTGACTTTTTATTGTTGGTGTTAAGTTATCCGACTACTTTTATAGAAGGAGGCTGTATCTAAGGCTCCTCATTAAAGGCAGGGTTGGTAATTTTCTCCACATACACTTATTAAGATTTTGGTTGAAATTGTCTTTAGGTCCTGACAGAAATTAACTCACGCGCTCTGGAAAAGGAACAAAGAAAATCTGTCATCTGCAGCAGTTGCAATCCTGTAAAAACTTCAACCAATGTCTGCCAGGAGGTACCAATCTGTTGAACCAACCATGCCTCCCTGTGTCCTTGATCGTACTCTTTCCCTTGTTTGCACTAGCCCACTCACAAAGCACATCAAGATGACGGAGTTTATACTGCTCCGCTTCTGGAGCAACGTCGCTCGTGCATGTAAGTGAGTGGCGTGGCTTTTGAGGGAGCACAGAGAGGACGGGGGTGGGTGTAGATGTAAAACTGAGGGAATGCTACTTTCAAAATCATGCTAGTTTTCCAAAAATTGCCAACCCTGCTTTTAACTCAACATTCAATCAGTGGCATAACTGTAGTTCATGTTCATGTTACAGCCGTATTGTGAAGAATCTAAATTGAATTACAGCAGCACCTCATACAGCCTGCGTCTATTATTGCAAAGCTTTTCTTTTTACTGTAGTTCATGTTCTGCCCTTAAAAAGTACATACTTGCGTGCATAATAATTGGCATACAGCACTACTTTGAGATAACTTGATGAATAGGACCTCATTTTTTCTCGCTGATTTTTATGTTGCAGTTCTTAGAGGAACAGTCGTCTCCTTAGTCCTCTCTCTGAGGCCCGGTTAAATCGACATGTTTTTCACTTTTGCATGCAGATTATGGGTCAGAGAATTCAAAGAAGAGTGCTTGTATGTGACTAGATGTAGTAGGACAGGTTTATTTTGCATGATTCACTTGATATACTACATGTATTTGGAGACATTTAATCTTCTTTTGGCATACTAAATAGTATTGAAACATGGTTATTGGAATGCTGCTATTGTTACTTTTGTACGTGTACATTGATATTGTCTCTGTGAATGTAATTCAGCAGTTGCAGACTTTTTACTAGTACAGCAGCAGTGCACTGCAGGCTTTTACCAAATTACCCCTGGTGGTCCAGTAACTAAGCAGTATCAACATCTTTATCTAACATCACAGGTTCCAGTTTCTCTGTACATCTTCTCTCTGAGGTTGATGAAGTGTTGCCATTAGGGCCCATCTCCTGCACCCACAGACGCATCAGAGGAAGAATTGGTGGTGCTTGATAAAGCTGGCACTCAGAACAAGGTGCAGGTCCCTCAGCGATAACCTACTGACTCCAGCATTAAAGACTCCACCAATGGGGGGACGGCCTACATCTTGATCTATTGCTTCATGTCAGAGAACAGAATTGCTGGCTTGCGTTAGAGAATTTTCTATTTTTTGTGGCTCTGTGCTCAGTCATTGAAAAAATACCTCTACACATTGACATGGATGATAGCAGAGATTTAGGAGAGAACTTTAGAGGCGAGCTTATAGGCCTTCAGTGGGTTATGAGGGATTTGATGCTGAGGAATCAAAACACACAGAACTTTTTCTTACTTAAAATATGTTATCTTAAACTGACAAATTTTGTAATGAAATGTAAGACATATTTACGTCAAAATATCAAAGGCCGTGAAATATTTCTACATTGAAAACTAATGTGAGATAGAAATGTACTCCTGACTGTTTGTACAGTTGGACATACATCCAACTAAACAAAGATTAAACTGAATACTGTTGTTGTGTTTGTAGACTCAAAGTCAGAGACAGATGAGCTGAAATAAAGCAATAAAGACTCTAATTTGTCCCAGTACACTTTTACCTCATCCTCTCACCCTCCTCCTCCTCCTCTCTCTCTCTCTCCCTAAAGTGTGTCCCATCTGCTTTGGGGACCTCTCCCCAGCATGGAGGAGCAGGATAAGCACACCATTTCCCTGTCAATACTTTGCTATTAGCCTCCGCAGATCTATATATCACTGTGCTGTAGGCTATGAGCTGGTGTAGGGTGTTCTTCTTATCTGAATGGCTGAGGCTGAGGTTCTCCTCTCTGCCCTGCACTTTGATTTATCCAACCAGTAGGTTAATGAGAGATGGAGCCTGGCCCTTTTTTTTCTCCTGCCCTAAGGGGGTAAATACACATGCATTAAAGAGGTGAATGGATGGGAGGAGGAGGTGAGAGGGCGTGTCCTAAAAAGCCACAAAATAACTCAATTTTTGTTATGAGTTAAATGGTGAATATAAAGATAAACAGCTAACTGTGAAAATCAAGTGATTTTGAAAACAAACGATCAAATCAGAATCTCAAAAAGAAAGGTCCGATTGGCTTTCTTAAAAAGAAGAACAGTTCATCACTTTTGTAGTATACACTATTTAACTCTCCTGCACAAAAAGTAACAGACAATAAGGGCATAAGAATCCCATTTCTAACGGAAAAGTAGAAGCTAAAGCCATGAGACATTAAGCTTATCTTAGCAAAAGACTGACAAACATGGAAACAGATAACCTGGCTCCATATTAAGGTAGCAGAGTCTGGCAAAAAGCACCTCTGAAGATAAAAAAAATCCATACATTATACCGTGTTTGTTTAATACATCCCAAAAAAAATAAGAAAAGTTTTAAAGCTAACTGTCCTTCAGATATAGCTTCTGCTTTTGATCTTATCTTCTCATCTATCTTGAGAGAGGAAGTAAAATACGCTTCCAAACTGTTAAATGAAAGGTACTCTTTTAAAGCTTCAGTGAGGAGTTTGTACCATGTTATGAATGAAAGCACTGAAATGAATATTGATAACATCCAGAAACTAAGCAGACTAATCCGCGGATTGACTGACTATTTCTACAAGTTTATATTTTAATGCTTGTAAATGATGTCACCGGCGTATGAGGTCAGATGAGACGATTTACAGCATGCTTAAGAAACAGCCATTTTTATTACATTTCCCACCCCAGATATTCACAAAGAGTGATATATTTGATTGTTAGATGATTAGATTTAATGACAAAAATACCTCTTACACATCCATGTACAGGACAATATCAACAAAGCATGGGCGGTTCTAGGCAGGGGCCAACAGGGGCCAGTGCCCCTGTAACACTGAGCTTGGTCCCCCCTGTGGCCACCCCTCCAAAAGGAAGAACCCCCCTAGTATTTGACTTAACAATCAGACTCACAATCTAGTATTAAATACTGTTACTGAAACAAATATAAATCATGGTATTTTATGATGTGCGCTATTATTTGGCATAATATATAGATTTTTTTTTTAAGCGATCATCTTTGTCTATTTTTCACCATGGTTTAATGTTCCCCTCTGACTAAACAACTGGCCCCAGTTTGGCCCCCTCAGTAAAAGTGGTCTAGAAGCGCCACTGCAACAAAGAGATAAGACATAAAGTTTTGTTCAGGGGTCGCCTTAATAAACACAAACAGAAAGTTCCTCACAGGAGCTTCAAAGCACTGCATCCTTATGGACGTTCAAATATTGAAAACGACACAACAGCATAAACTGAGTTTAAAACAGTTTGTTTCATGTCGTGAAATTAACAATTGGCCTTTTATGATGGTGGGGAGCCAGTTGAGGACCATGACTTCGTAGCTGCAGTAAGCACTACAGCTGGTTGGATGAGGGGCCTGCATGGAGAGGATGTACACTGGGATATGTGAATTTCACAGTTAATTAAACTTAATGACAATTCAGAGGGGTGTGACTTTTCAAATAAAAGAAATAAGGAGGGACCTTTTAATTAACGCTGACAGCACATGATGACCAGTGTAATGGCAGGCCTGCTGTGGTGGGATTGCGTATGTCAATGTGATGACAATCCCCTCACTGTGGCAGCTTACACCTTTTACTGCGTGTTGTGTGTCTTCATATTCAGGGATAAAATATGACATGAGTACAGTAAATGATGATAAAAAGGAAGCTTTAAAAAATAGATGTGCAGCTTTTGAACACCTCCCTACATCAGTGAGTTACATTGCCTGTTACATCAGTGAGTTTATGACCTGCAGATATTTGGCCTAGATCCAAGAAGAAACTGTCTAATGAGCAAGCTGTGTCAGTGTCTCTAGCAGCTCGCTCTCAGCAGTCTGCCTGTACAGTTTGTGGTGTGTGTGTGTGTGTCTTGAAAGCAACAGAAATTCTGTGTTGAAGGCATTTAGCTGTGGGATAGAGAGGAAACTCAGGAACTCACACACCAGCACAACAGGGGAAGACAAACCACTGCCAGATAAATGTCCTACTTAGCTATTACACTGTAGTACATTTCAACAAGAAGTCAGACCCCTCCCCCTGCCTTCTTTCAACACTGAGCACACACATACATACAGACACACACACCTTCCATGAAAATATCTAGCATATGGTTGTATGCTTCTAGCTTGTATCCCAAGGCCAGTTTCCCAGCTGGCTCCCTGAGAGAACAGAGAGAAGGGGGAGAGGAACAGAAGATACACAGCTAGTAGGAAGAACAGGAGATGCTGGTAGAGGAGGAGAGAGAGAGAGAGAGAGAGGAGAGGTAGACACAGAGGTATAAAGAGAGAGAGAGAAAAGGAGAGGAAGGAGGTGCTCATGTGTCTCACATCCCTCCTCAGCCCATGGCAGATGTATTTTAGGTTCGGACTGTTAAGTACCTGATAATTAGTTTGCCTGTAAGGCATCAGTCATTATGGTTCTGTGGCGACTAACCAGGCCCTGTCGGGGACGACAGCTTTTCTCTGTGATTTACACAGGCCCTTACTATGATAGTGTGACACCCCCAAGATCAGTTTAAAAAAAAAAACGAAACAGAATAAAAAATGTGTCAAAAGGGAAACCACCATCTGACGACCATGTACAGATTTTGTTCCTTAAAAATGAATCACATAGTCTGTTATTTGTTTTCATTTTGACATCGTCAACAGCAGATGAACAACAAACTCAAGTGGGTCAAAATACTTTTTGGGAAAATAACTCCGGCATAAAAGTTTTGGAGGAACCCGATATCGATAACGATATTAGGGAGAGAAAAAATCTGATACAGATATATTGGCTGGTATCTTTCTTACATCTATGTTTGATCTGTAGAGATGGATAGATTTAGATATACACATTTATTGCGTTGATCCCTCAAATGCAGTTTATCAAAAACTTGTGGAAAAGATAACCAGTATAACAAAGATAAGATGGTTACTCAACTGGAAAGTAACTTCCCATGTACGTGCATCATTTTGGAGAGTGATATGTCTTGTTAAAATCCTTATAGTACAATCTGCTGGTGAGAGCCAGAAAGAGTACTGCTAGTATAATACAACGGTACTGACATTAAATGCTACTTGACTAGTAAATTAATCTAGTAATATCGGTGCACATCTGCGTCTGCGATAAGATTAGCCGATACTGATACTCACTAGATAAGCTAATGTCAATATCATCGTCTGGCCGATGCATCGGTCAGGCTCTACTATCAATCAGTCCAGATAATGTCATCTTACTGTTGAGGAAATTTCAGGCACAGTTTGTCCGGACACGATTCTGGTCCTGAGTCTTAAATGTACACAGACACAAGATGATAAAAGAGATTGTATTAAACAGCCTGCCTGATGGGGATCTCATCATCATGCATATATTATAAAACAATAATCAGAAATAGATACAAAAAGAGTTTAATATGGACGGGGGAAATGATTGATTCAGTGCTGTTGATTGTACCCTCTGTCTGCAATATGTAACCTTTAATTATCTAAACCTGTTCAACATCAAAGACCTGAAGCAATTGAAGGAGAGAATTCCATTATAACGTGAGAAAACATTGGTCTTTAGATCCAGTAAATATAATTAGAAACCCTCATCTCACCTTTACCACTGAAAGAAGTTTCAGCGTGGCGTCTGTTTTTCTTTTTCTTTCCGTCAATAGTTTTATTACAGGGTTTTTTTCTGATAACTGTTGATGATTTGAGTTGGCGACAGTAGGAAACTATGAACAGGGTCATACAGTCGAAAACAATGAGAATACAAGTTTATTTCCAGCTTGGTCTGGGTCTTTTATTTTTTTAAAGGATTGTCTGTTGGATAACATCAAGGGATAAACAGCGCACACAAAATACTCCAGACCTGCGTAATTGTTTTCTAACAACCTCTGAGAATCAGTTCAGACTCTAATTTGACACAGCTGTGAGCTGAAAGAAGCAATTTTGCATATTGCTGCTAATAATCCAACAGCCCTGCAGACATCTTCATTAGTGTGATTGCATTGTCTTTTAACAGTCAATAACCTGCATTCTGTCTTGAAAGGGTTAACATGATTCTCATATGTAGCCGCCTCAACATCCATCATGTTTCTCTGTAACCAGATCATAGCTTCAATCACAGGCTAGATTAGATAGTAGTCTATTAATCTCCCATATTAAGCAGATCCATTTGTGAAAGCAAACGGCCCAGAGAGGCCATCCTTTCACTTGTTGTCTCGAAATCTGATTAGCAAGCATAACGACATGTTGCTGAGGGTCACAGCAGATATAGATTGGTCGTGCCTGCATCCCCACTTCTCCGTGGCAGGGGTGTTGCAAGAATGAACAATTTTATGTTCGAGGACTCGTGGGAATTTCTGTTGTAGTCACCTAGTTTATTGAGCGGCAAGATAATTGCAGGGGGATGGGGGGGGGGGGGGGGGTTCATTTGGAGAAATTCTAATTTACAAAACACAGTGTGGTGTATTTTGTTGAATTTGAGTAGAGCCTCTTCAACCTTTAACATTTTACTTACAGGATAAAAGAATTCAAGACATTTGATATGCTCCTTTGCACATGTTCTTGACTTGGTGGTCTCATGTCTCAACACTTGTATTTCTTAAGGCAGAATGAGGACATGTTCCATTAATAAACTAACGGGACACATGTGCAGCGTTGTCTGGGCAGACTGGCTTTCCAGATGGAGGTGTAAATAAATGAGTAGAAGTCCAGTCAGTGGATCGGTGCTGTAGTGATGATCACATCTGTCCTTTCATAAATACTTTTCTTCTTTTATTATATGGATAATGGAAGAACTATGGCCCGGCTTAATTTACATAAATACTGGTGAAAATGTGTAACATGCACCAAGAAAGAAACCTTTATATTATGGAGCAGATCCAAATCTGACTCACAAACAAGTAATAATCTTAAAACCAAAACTGAATTTGTGTAGTCTTGGATATATATTCAGTGGCATTTGGTACTTCAGTACTCGTTGTGGATGCAGTCAAGCCACCATCGAGAGTGAAAAAATGTATGAGGAAAGAGCCACAGAATTCAGTGTTGATTTGTGTCGATAAAGTGGCTGTTACTACAGACTTCTGGACCGATCACTCAGGAGTCATATCTTACTGTTAGCTATTTTTTCCCAAAGTAGTGTTTTCTAATTTCCTTGCACAATTGTATAATGACAAAGAAGGCTTTCTATTTTCTATTTCTAAAGCTCTGTGAATTGCAGTCTATCTCTGGTAAACTATAATATCCGCGGGAAATGTATTTTGAAGGGTGAAAACCGAAGTGCTGTTCTTTTGTACTGTTGAGTAGTTGACGACGATGGCAGAATTCAGTTTGGAATATCTTGTTCATAATACGGAGCTCCGTGTTGATGTTTTCTTTTTTTGTATTTATACAGTTTGGGTTAATTATGTATGGACTTGAGCTTTTATAGCGCTTTTCTAGTCTTCTGACTATTCAAAGCGCTTTTGCACTACACATCAAACCATTAACGTCACATTCACACACTGATGGCAGAGGCTGCTATGTCACGTCTCCATATGTACTAACTAATACATGCATTCACTCCGACCAAGCAGCGGGAGCCACTTGGAGTTAAGTTGCTCAAGGACATATTGACATGTGGCTGCAGGAGCTGGGGATCGAACCCCCAGCTGACACATTAGTTTAGGCGCAACCAATAACCCTTGGTTATGCACGCCACAGAAAACATAGTGGGCAACTGTATGGTCCATGTCTACGTTAAAACAATAATTAGCAAGTACTCGAGTACTCGTTCATACGGTTATGTGGTTACTCGAGTACTACATTTTTGTAAATACCCAACACTTATATTCAGGCATTTATACAGTAGTGTGTGGTGTGTGCACTTGCAGATTTACATATCACAGAAGACTGGAAATGCAAGAAGATTCTATAACTGACTTTTATGCTATCAAAGATGTTTAATATCACATCATGATTACTGTAGTTTTTATTAGATCGCGTATTTGGCTTTTACTCGTATTATAATAAGGGGGCTCAATTAATAATTTAAACAAAACCAACTCTAAAAAGCCTCAAGCTGAGTAAAAGTATGTACCTTATGCTAATGATGTGACTTCACCAATGTTAAGTTGTGTGATATATGAGGGGGAAAATAAGCCTGATTTTAATGTTTGATGTGTAATAATAAGAAGTAAACATCCTAACAGTGTTATAGTAGTTGAAGTCTTCATTAGGAAATATTTTCCGGATGTTTGATCTGTGACCCATTTAGAGGTCAGTGATAAGAAGAGGCTGAGGAATATGTAGATGATGTCACTGATCTTTATTTAGCCTTCTTACCTCAACGCACACTGGAAGAGAGCTTGCAGTAACGCAGTGCCAGGTCTCTGATTTCTCTCTCGGACTTGTCTGGACCAGGGAGGAGGAGGAGGAGGAGGATCCATTTACAGCGAGCGTTGGGACAGATCTGTTTACTTGGGGAAGTTAATTGATTGGGAGGAAAGGTGGTGAGGGGAGAAAGGAAGAAAAGTGGTGGATTGGGCAAGGAGATGAGGGTCGGGAGGGTATTGATCATGTGACTGCTCCTGCCATAACCTCCAATATGCCTCGGTGTGTTTATTGCACTGTAATGCCAAATAAGTAAAAACAGCAGAGAAAAACAGCATGTGCTCAATGAGAGGGTAAGTTGATGCAATGCATCATTTGGATCATTCAGTAAGATCAATTTTTGTTACCTCTTTCATCCACACTTTGGCCAAAGGTTATATGTTACAGAATCATTTTTCTATTAAGTAGACATATCAATGATGCCTTCATTCAATTACATCATATACATCAACTAATCAGTATTAGTGCAACAAAAAGGTGTTTCTCTGAAATAAGTATTCTGCCAGCTTTAGGATAACAACCTTTAAAAAACTAGCAAAAGAATAATGACAAAGTCTCAAAATGTTTTTGGAATTATTTGGGTTGATGGAAGAATCTCATATAGTTGTAGACCAATCCAGACGAGAGCATCACCTATTACCCTCGACAAAATAACAATGTGATATTTTCATTTATACTTTAGATTGTTGCAGAAAATAAGACTGAGGCAAACTAAATTTAACAAACTAAACAACTTACATGTGTTGTCCAGCACATATGAACACCAATTTTATTATTTTTGATTGAATTAATGAATTTATATATTTTTATTTTGGTCATTCATTAAAGTAAGAAGAGTTTACACTCGTCCATTTCCCACAATAAAATGTATTTCTGCCTATCCATCATACATTTGAAACATGAATGCCACTTTGAAGCGTTAGAAAGCAAACGTTAAGCTGTAAACATGATTCATGATATGACTGCAATATCATTATCACTAAGCTTTTCATTGGTCTGAGTTTGGTGGGATAAAGTTCACATCTCCATACAACCTCTGAAGTCGTATTTAGCAGCTTTATAACAGCTTTCACGCACGTAAAAGATACAAACTCCAAAATAATCCGAAGAAACAATAAATGTAATGCTGCAGCTGTTTTTTGGGGGTTTTTTTATGCTGAGCTTCTTATAACCAGATTTAAATTCAGGCATCTAACCGATGACCAATTTAAAAATTGACTTTGAGAACAGTGAACCAAAAGTTAAAATGAATGATACACCAGTCCAACTATTTGAGCTCCGATATCAATCCCATACCTGGGCATTAGTATCTGCTGATATCAATCCAATCCGATACCATTGTTAGATTAATATTCGTCACAGTGAGGATGAACATCAGGTGTTTCTGACTTTGTAAAGCTAATGCTCTCATGTGTTCTTGTAGAGGGCAGGCAGAGTGCACTATGCTTCTGTTGAGTCACAATCAAACCATCAGTGAGAACTTTCTTGAGTTTTCACAATGAAGCCAACAAAGTTAACTGCTTCGCTGTGTTTCATCTGCCCTCTTTGTTTATTCAAGCTTCTATCACCAGCCCTCGTTGCATTAGCTCTGTAGAAAATTCAACAGTTATATAAAATGCTTAGCTTTTGTTGCTAGCATCCTCCATGCTATTTTGGGCTCCGCCCAGTAAAATGCACAGGCATACCAGTGCACTGATTTATTGTTTGTAATAATGTATCCGTGCTGCCTCCTTAGCCTTACCTCTTTTTTTTATATAAATATAGTAATATTAAGCTTAATTTCAACTTATTAAATAGAGTAGTCTTTCCAAGTTAATTTGCAATAAGCATGATAGTTTGATACAGAAGAGAGGATCTTGGTTTTAATGGTGGTCTAAGGGATATTAGCATTGCTCTGCTTTACTAGTGTCTGTTTTAATCTTCTGTTTATTGCCTTATAAAGTCTTGTTATAAAGTCTTGTGTTTCATCCACTAATATTTTAACAATATTAGTATTAAGTTGTCTAACACATGTAGTTAATGCTACAAACAAACAAAAATAAGCGAGGCCGTGCACATTGTGTCCATCAGGGATAGATAGAGAATGAGACGGAGCGCACGGGGAGTGTGCTCTGCATGCTGTCCACTTTGTATTGGATAGACCACATTAATTATTTAACGGCTGGGCTGCTAGCTATTATTACAGAAAAACAGTGGACTGCATGTGGACGCTTCCCTCATGTTTGTATGTCAATACACACCTTGCCCTCGTTGGCTCACCGGACCTCTGTGGGGCTCACATCTTAAAACAAGAGCGCGTTGGATAGGTCATATTCACAGGGTATGGTGAAAAACTCATAGTCTTTGCTCAAACATCTCAGTTAGCAGGAAAATAAGACACAGTGTGTCTGAATATGTGGTAAAGAAACACGTTAGGGTTTCTCCCACCTTTGTAGGCACATGTGTTGCTCTCACGTAATGTGTGTGTGTGTGTGTGTGTGTGTGTGTGTGTGTGTGTGAGAGATACAGACAGGAATAGAAAAGAGCATTACCTGAAAGAAGGGGGAGGGCTGGAGGTGAGGGGGAAGCGGCTGCTCAGATTTGTTTGCCGTGTCATTTTTAGTTCTCCACTCCACGGTGACGGCCCTTCCTGCCCAGATGGACACTTCTCTGTTATTCACTCTGAGGTTATGGTTTTTGATTGAGGGCAAAGCCTGCAGCCTGCTTGTTTGTTTTGAAGGAATCCATTGTCAATACGGACGCAGCAGCACTAGGATTGTTTGCAGAGTTAATAGTAGTTTGATGATGTCATTCTCAGTGACCTGAAGAGAGATTGACCCCTGTTGTGTGAGTATTTCTAAAATGCCACCTGCACAATTATGGTTGGAGTGTCCCTGGGCTGTTGTATGTGAGCTTTGTTTTATCCCAGTCTCACACACACACACACATACACACACATACACACACACACACACACACACACACACACACACACACACACACACACACACACCTACACACACACACACATCCTGGCACAGTTTAATTTGCTGACCCATACATCCACACCTTCTGAAAACATGTTCATTGAATGTCAGTAGAAATTAGATTCCCTACAGTGACGATGAAATCATTTATTCATCATGAGTGACTTAGTATTTCACCGTGAACACAGCACATAGAAACGCTATGAAATAAGACCCTGTCAACTTTAGATGTATAATCTCTCATTAGGTTTTTTCTTTTTGGCTGAATGACAAAATTAGGTTTCGCTTCCCTTTACAGATGCAGACCGAAAAAATGAAATGTGATACTACAAATATGGACAAAGAGGGTTTCCATTACAGGCTAATAAGACATAAATCAAACGTACAATGTTACTCCTGATCATATGTGTATGATACAGATCATTTGAAACCTTTTCTGGTCAAGTATTCATATGTTAAAGTACTGTTTTCCCTGTATGAGTCTTATTTCCATAAGGTTGCTGATTTAAGCAAAGAGGAAAAATAAAGCATAGAATTAAAAGAAAAGGTATGAAGAGGAAAGCAAGATGAGCCAACCCTCTAGAGAGATGTATAATTCATGTTTACGACATACCACGCAGTCTGTGTGAGATTGTGTGTGTGTGTGTGTGTGTGTGTGTGTGTGTGTGTAGGTGCTTCTTAGCACCGGTGTTTTCATGCTGTAGGATGATCACAGTGTATTTGCTGAATCCCTGTCTCCTTGTTTTCAGGGTTCACGTCGGACATCAGACTGGATTTAGCTCGGGCTAAGACCTGAGGCAGTCGTGATGGGATTCTCTCTCTCTTTCTCCACTGGAGGTGTCATGTTGTTTTTTATTTCACAGGTGAGCTGTGACTTTGACTGTGTGTATATTGTGCTCATTGTGATGGCCACTGTTCAAATATGATATCAGAATCTCTGATCGTTTGTCTTTAGCTTTTGTATGAGAAACTTTAAAAAAATAAAGAGATGAGTAAAAGGGTAATCTGTGATGTCATCTTGAGAAGTCTTTTGATTACATAGTTATATTGTGAAAAGGTTTCAATCTATATAATTTGTCAAATTTTTATATCGTTTTTAAACTATTATATATCTTAATGAGGCTACTAAAGGTGCAATGTTAATCTATTTGGGGTATAAACAGTACTGAAGACTGTACTTTAGTGTTGCATTTGTTTCTTGAAAATGTAGGCCCAAGTAGATAATGAGAGGAATAGTTCAGAGTTGGAAAAAAAATTGCTATGACACAACTTTCTGAACAACTTGATCCATAATTTGAATTTTTTTTTTTTTTATAACAACCTGACTTGTTCTGTTTCTGAGATAAGAGACCAGCCAATGTTTCCCAGGTATGATTTGTTTTTCCAGCATAATTACTCCACTACAATTTTCTTCCTGTTTCATGAAACAAGGTTAGTAAAACTAGTAGGTAAACTAACTTGATCAACCTTTTTCAGCCACCCGTAATAATCGTTCTTCAGTGTGCTATTCTCTGAACAGAGCTTCAGTGGTGTCCAGCTGAGGAGGGATAGTCTGGTAAAGGATGAGAGGGATGTCAGAAAACGAGAGATAATTGTGCACTTTGGAGCCAATCTAATAACTTCTCAAAATGTTTTCTCCCTCTTTTTTCCTCATATAACCTTTTTAAGGTTTTCCTCACAACCACTTTGTGAGACAGATGTCTGGACCAATAACTGCATAGCGAGCTATGTGCTGAAAAACATCTGTACTTGCATCTAACTGAGTCTCATATTTCCACATGCTGTCCCCTTTTCAGCAAAAGAATGTGCAACTGTTATGAAGAAAAGTTCTAAAGGGATTTAAGTCACCATCTTCCACTTTTTCAAACCAATTTATTCTGTATTTACACCTGTAGTGTTACAGAGGGGCAGACCAGACATCCTGCTCTTCTTCATCCTGTGTGACTAAAGGAGACAAACAGCGTACATTAAAACAGGTATTTTGTGCCTACGTGAAAACATAGTTTGATATCATTATAATTGACAAGTACAACACACACATTCATTTGAACACTTTTATATGTTTACTGAGCAAAATGTTGTTTTAAAGAACCAGCTGTATTATGTTGTGAGTGCAAACGGTGGGACATGGCTGCACTCGTCACTCCACCATGAATTATGAAAAAGAGAGAGGATTCCCGTGTGTGTGAAATGGCATTGTTCACAGTTTGTGTCACATCAGTGCATGTTTAACTCGGCAAAACAAAAGCTTTTCAATATTTTAATGCGCAGGGACCGACAGAGAAGGGCGACACGGATGAAGTGCTGTTCTGCCTCCTCCTGTCTCGTCCTCTCCTATCTGGAGTCCTGTCCTCTCCCCTCACGTCCTCTGAAGTGCCCTCCTTTCCTCTTAGATTACACCGACCTGAAAAACATCGCCTCAAAATTCCCCTCTCAGTCTCAGCCACCCCCCCATGTCTGACCAGTTTTAACACAATGAAGACAATAAGAGTTGACTCACAACAACCCCATATTCCCCCCATTTATCACTTCTCCATCTGTGCTGTA
>NC_083612.1:15786041-15963541 GCF_963584025.1 Labrus mixtus | reverse complement strand
GCCGTGTTCTCTCTAACAGAGACAGATCCTCCCGCCACCGTCTCCCTGCCCACCAGATAAAACTACCCACACTCCCCTCTTACCACCCTTTTCATCTTGCGTTTTCCCAGCGGCGGTCCTCTTCCTTCTTTATGTTCTGTCCCTGTGTTTCTTTTTCACTCAGATTTCAAAATGTTTTGCTTTTCTTTCAAAGATTTCACCCTTTCATTATTTTGTAGTTTCTACGATTTAGTCTCATTAGACAAGCTTTAGCTCCATTTGTCCACGGGTAGACACTGTGAACTGTACACAACAACAAGAGGCCATTTTTAGTCTACCTGCTTGAATGTTTGTGTTTTTGTGGACACGTTTTTTTGTGCCTGTTTGTCTTGTAAAACATCGTTAGCCTCTTTGTGTAGGGGCCATGCAAATTGGACAGTTAAAGAAGCGCCACGTTGGATTTATGTTCCTGTGCAGCCCTTTAACAGGGGCTGTGCTCCTGCTTTATGTGTCCTGGTGGGGTTGGGGGGCAAGGGCTTACCACAGGGGTCACATTCATCACAGCTCTATATTATAAGATTGGTCCAGATGTCTGTCCTCATTACTGCTCTGAAAGTGAAAACATTCAAATGTATGAGAGTTAACCAGCCCCTCACACATGAACACGTTCAAAATGACACTGTAAGAAAGCTGAAGAGAATTTCTGTGCAATGCATGTATGATTTATGTAAAACATTTTGAGACCTCTCAATGCATTTATTTAATTTTAAAGGATCAGATCACCCAAATTACTGACAAAACATATCTCCCTCACTCAGAGATATCTAGCCATGCAAATAGTTTTGGTTTTATTTGCCCACATAGAATTTAAGTCACATAGTTTATTACTGCAACAACGATTTCATCATCAGTTGTGGTCAGTTGCATCCATTGCACATCCCTCCCTTTCTTCCACTGTTCTATAAAGACAAGAAAAATAAAATTTAAACACAATATTCAAAAGCCAAAATCTTCTTGAAGAAGTCGTTTTTTTTCCATTGCTCTAATGATCTCAAATTTAAAGAATTAGTCTCTATTAAAAATGTAAATGAGATGTTTTACAAATGAACACATATTAGTTGAGTATAAAAGTAAACCTCATTCTTTGTTCTTGAAGCCCCAGGCCCCCTTATGAGCTGGAAAAAACATTGTTTTGGCAGCCTGAACCTCATGGCTAACTATTTAATCTAACAGAAAGCAGGTTTTAAACTCATATCAGGTTTCAGAAGTCCACTTCCTAATATGCATCACAGCAGCGTCTTGGGGACCCTGACTGTAAAACTGTTTTATAAGTATAAAGAGCAGTGGAGGAATCCACAAAAGAAGAGAGATAAACCTGTTTTTGGGGGAAAGATTATGTGTAAAAAATGACATTTTTTCTTTTGCTTGTTTTTACTTTACAGACTCTGTAAAGTCCTCACCCAAAGAATGGAAAAAGCCAGAAAAATGAAAATATCAGACTGCCGCAGTTTGGCTTCAGGTTTGGGCCCTGTCAACGACACAGCCACACAAACACACACACACACACACACACACACACATTACAAGCATTAGACCCGATTTCCTCTCCAGTGTGTCTCCGGTGTGTGTGTAGGGACATTCTCACAGAGGTTGTAGCATCAGGCGCCCTCTCACAGGACCAAAGGCAGCGAGTCCATTAAATACACATGAGAGTCTAATTAGGGCCCCCCTCGTGCAGCGGGCTTGGCGGTAGGAGTCATTGGGGAACAACACTGCCATGGACCCTGACACTGGGAGAACACGCTCAGCAAATTAATAAAGAATGACCAAGAAGTGCGTCTGTGACTGACTGGGACCTCTGCCTCCTCCTCGGAGGCAAAAATGTTCAGTGCTGATTGCTCTCATTAAATTTGTTATAGTGATATAATTATGAAAATATGTCACTGGGAAAATGGGATGGCTCTTGGTGTGTGGTTAGTTTGCATACTATGGTAAATTTGATATGAATGTTTAATATTTATGTGGTTCATGTGACCTTTAAATACGACCAGGGGAGTAGGAGTTGTTGAGTATGTATTTTAGTTTGCTGCCTCATTTTCCCCTAATTCTCTGGTAAATTTCAAACTATAACTCATCCCAGTTGTGATCTTTAAATGACTGATAGTCAACCGTCCCGAACAAAACGTATCATTGTGCTAATTTGTTCTGAACTCAAGCAAGACAAGACACTCAACCATATTTCCCATTCTAATTAGCTTGATAATAACGTTGGGTGAATTATTGCAGTCTTGTTATTCGGGACAAAAGTCTTTCCTCTGCTGCGTGTCAGATGAGATATTAGTGCGGACGTAATTCTTATGCTGGCAGCAGCACGGTGACTGATATTTTTTAAATTACACCTCCTTGGGCAAAGTATTCGGAAATACTTTGCAGATGGGGAATACATCACCAAATGGTTTGGAGAAAATGAGGGACATCAGGGTGTGATTATACTGATGAAAATGTCTTCTTTCCAGAGGGACATGAGTGATGTTGTTAACAACAGACTAATAGATAGATAGATAATTATAAGAAATGTCCTTTTTTGCATAAATGTCCATCCCCCTGTTGGCAGCCGATAAAGGTTTAAGACTATGGCTCGGTCTATATCAGATTTGAACATCCTTAGACAACCATTTTTACATTTCCTCTTTGCAACACTGCTCAAGCTAATTCAGATTTTCCCTTTTCTCCAGACTGAGACCAGGACTCTGACTCAGCAAACACTGAAGGTCAGTGACCTTGTTGTGAAAGCATTAATGTTCTACATTTTTATCATTTCACAAGTCAAATTTTAAACTATTTGACAAGTGTGTGAAGTCACTAAAGGTTGTGAACATACAGAGAATAACCACCTGAATGTAACAGCTGCCTCATGCATTACAGAGTTGTACAGCATTTTTCAGTTCATTGTTTTGTGCTCCCTGAAGCTACTACTTACTTTTTAGCTCTTACTGCAAACATGGTGCTGTGCATAGACGTGCAGAATTATTCAGCTAATAATCTCTTAGAAATGTAAATTGCATGCTAAGCACCAAAACACAGACAACGTCAGCAAAAATCTTCTAGCATGTTATCGCATTTTGAAGTAAAAAATTAAAAATGGGGCTAATCATCGAACAATGCTGCTTCCACCTCAATTCAAAATGTTGACTGTATGTTAATAATGATATGCTGTGTTAGTCCTGAATCTTTCACTCGACTTTATGCCAACCGCAGTCTTACAAATCACGTAATGCCGTGACTGGTAATGCTGCCTATATGTTGCCATACAGCACTCTCCAACCTCGGTGTCTGAACCTTTAACCCACCTCAGAGCTGCAGTCAGTCTGTTGGTGACCTTCCTCACTGGAGTCCTTCTTGTAAACTCATTCAGTTCTTCAGAATGGCTTGCTTTGCTGGGTGGATTTACACATGTGCTTTTCTCTATCTGTGGGTAGTGTGATTGTTTTTTAACTAAAGGGATCATTCGAGATTGCTTGTTGATTTCACAGTTAGGATCTTTTTTGTTGATCTGTTCAAAAAAAGCAACATTTAATCCACTTTGATTCCTTGTTGTAAGACTTTAGAATATCTTAAATGTCAAGATAAATAAGTACTTTTTAAAGGCACTATAGTGAGACATGTGCATGACTCAACTGTACAGCCTTCCCCCACCTTTGTCCCCTCACTGCTCCGCTCTGCTTTGTGTTTCCTGCTGTGACAGCTCTGGCCTTTAGGCTCAGCAGTGATATCACTTGTGCTTCACATTTTCACACAAGCTTAGTTAACATCATTTCATTGAGTGTCTGTCGCAGTGACTGACGGATGTTTTGACACTCTACCTCACCTCTAGCTCTACCTCATCGTTTAAGGGCTTACTTACAATAGCACAATACTAAAAATGTCAGCAGCTCAATTTAACTTTATTGGTTTTAAAGCCGATGGCTAAGGGTATTTTTATGGCACGCGTACTTAAATATCATACAGTGAGATAGTGCTGTCTAAATTGTATTGTACATTATGAGTACAAGGCGGCACCTACACTGGAGAATGTGAAGCACACTCTTTATGGTGCACAATTTAAAATAAATGTATGTGCAGATAATGTACTTATCCTCATTTGTGGACCATTGTGTGCTCACACATGTGTGAAACGGCCATTTTGGCCAAATGGCAAACATAACAGACGCTTTCTGTTTACCTTATAATGCCAATACATCTGACACATGCTTCTTCCTAGCGTGGCTGTGTGCTGCACATTTACTGAACTTTAACCCACATCACTGGCCAGTGAGCCATATTCTAACACCATTATGCACGTTTTGGCTTCCAATAATAATGTACTACTTTAGTTTATTATACCATATCTTAAATTACAATATAATAGGGCTCTTTTGTTTTAGATAAACCTGACACTTTCAGAAGGTTACAGCCACTTCTGGGGAAAGTTTGTGTGTCTAGATAGTTCTGCACATTTTGTAATAACGGTTTTAAATCTAGCCTCTGTTCTTTCACGTCATTTAGGATTATATTTGAGTCTTTCTGCCAATGTGTAATCCATCTGACTGCAGTATTACATCGGCCGTGACTTATTGAATGACCCCGCAGGAATCAGACTTCTTGTAACTAGCAGTGAAACAAGATTGCCCGACATAATCCCCTAAAAACAATCCCAAATGCCACAAAGCAGACTCCGTTCCATTCCCCCACAACACGTTGAACCTTTGAGAACTCCGATTCCCAGCGTACCCAAAATGAATTACGTTGTGGATTATCATGTAATTATGGATCTTTCCATAGTCTGATAGAGCAGGAAAATTGACTTCTGAATATTTCATAATGCATGGCACCATCTTTGTTGAGGAAATTATTTCGGGGAAGCATGCTCATTTGCAGAATGGAAAGGTTCAGAGCGAGGCGCCAGAGAGCAGTAATTGGAAATCTCCAGTGAGTCAAAGGAGTCATTCATAGATGAGCATATCTACTCGATAGCCTCTCATTCAGTGCACCATCAATCCTCCGTCAGACACCCAAAACCTATCTATTGCCATCCAAACCTAACAAACCGTTGTTATATATGTCATAGGTGACACACAGATACCACACATACACATACAATTTGACCTTACGTGCACTTCCTTTTCCTACAGATGAGCCTAGTAAGCTGACGGCCACAGCCAAGAAAATGGTAATTACTGCTCAGACTCACCTGTGACTTTGAATTTAAATGCAATATTGTGCCATTTATTAAAGCAAACATGCAGTCTTAAGGAAGGTAAGTGAAGGTAAGACCCAGAGACAAGTCCTGGTACCAGCATCAGACACAGCATGGTGACAAAATATCAACATTACCAGGGAAAACAAAACAACTTAAGCTTGGATAAATGACACACTTTATATGAACACTCTGACTGAGATGTAAAAGAACAATTTTGTCGCCTCTAGAAAACATATGCAGAAGTGCCAGCTTTGAAAAATGTCATCTTTAAAAGGCAAATCTAAATGTCAGAGAGACAGATACTTTACACATAGAGACCGCTGCCTTCTGGGCCTAACACAGAAAAGGCGTGAGAATAATATTTTTTCCCAGTTGAAATGAACTGCAATTACCCAGCATCAAGCATACAAAGCTCACACTTACATAGCCTGGAGACGAGCGCAATCAGAAAGAACAGGGAGAAGAATGGGGTTTTATGTCACAGAGAAAAATAGAGACTTTACTTTGTAACAGTGTGCAACATGCTGCTGAGATGTTATGAAGTGTAATGAATTTACAGATAAACACATGACATTCTTACTCAACAGAAAACATTTCTATGATTGTTTTTTTTCTCATTTTTGTAATTTTCTAATAAATGAAAAATGTGAAAGTATTCTCATTTGATGCTTCCAAAATGTTCATATACATATGTTGCCTTTTCTTTTTTTCCAATTTTTGTTTTCTTTTGCTCCGGTGTCAGAGAAATAAAAACCCCCCTTTCCACCAAGCGGTCCGGTCCAGTTCAGTTCGGTAGTGTACCCATTATTGGCATTTGTACCGTCAAAAGTTGGGAATGGTATCAAAATAAGGGATCTGTACCGTCCTACTTTTTGGTACCCTTCTGTTGGGGTGCCGATCTGACCCTTAAGGGTCCCTTGTTTACTGTGTCCTGTTTTTCTTCTTCGTTGAACTTAATTAACACTTGGCTACACTGAGTTGGGCTGCTAAGATGTCATACTATTACAGAGCTGACGCGGCTAGCTCCATCTGGCTTACACTCCGCTTACCAAATAAGGGTACAGTTGGCTGTGGAAACACAAGCAAATTCAGGGTGTACCGAACTAAATTGTACCGAACCAAACTGGACTGCTTGGTGGAAACGGGGCTAAAGCGTTTCAAAGATGTCAGCTCACACTTAGCGAGAAGAGCCTATTCAGAAGTCATGCATGCTCTTAATGGTTATAATGGGTTTGTGATCAAATAAATGCAGGTACCAACTGTGATCATTCTTAAACATTTACAAACAATATTGTAAAACTACACAAATGATCCCCATTAGGACATATTTTAAATTATTAAAATAATGTTATACTATGTCTTACCAATTTCCTCTTTACACACCAACCTCTAATTCATTATTGCTGTTTACAAATACATGAATAAACATGAATATGTTGTTGCAACCTAATAGTGTAGTAACCATTTATAAAATTGTGCTTCTGATTGTTAAATCTAAGAAGTGAGTCCCAGAATATATTGTGATGAGGACTGGAAAGATCCCTGTGGTTATACCATAAATCAAAGTTCACTGGACTTTCAAGACGTTTCAGAAGATGACATTTTGAGTTTTTTCAACCTTACTCTTGTTTGGAAGTTAGTGCGCGTGCAACTTCTTGTGTGATTGAGCAGACTTTATTTGTGCGGGGGCGAGTGTTTTGTTTTTTTTGGCACGGGGTCACAACTCCTGCCCAGCGGAGAGCCCAGATAAAGCAAGTGGAGCAGCAAGCCCTGTTTAGGTCTAAATTTTGCATGCTGGTGAATGTCAGGCTCATGAATAAGCAAAGCACGGATCCAAGCCCTCTTTGCTCCTCAGTTTGTTTTGAAGTTTGGCAGTATGGCAAATGTCGAGACTTCTCAGTGGGGAGTACCAGCGGAGGCCTGATTGGGTGGATTCAACCTTATTTTAATCATCAGTTGAGTTCATGCAGGTAAAAGGCTAAACAAAGAGCGGGAAAAAAAAGAGGAACCAAAAGATTGATATGGAAGAAAACTGAGGTGTGAGCAGAGATGACGACAGAGGTGGAGAAGAGGTAAAAAAAACGAGGACAGTGAAGACAGTCGGCTCCTTGTTTCCTCTGTCCTAGGTCATGTGTTTTGAAATAACTGTTTGAGGTCATGTGTCAGGTCAGGATGAGCTAATCTTGACTCTGTGACAAGAGGGCACCTTCAACCCACGGGGCATTTAGGTTTCTCTTCAACCCGACTGAGAACCACCGGGCTCTTCTCTTAGCATGTAAATGAGACGGGAACAAATGTCCCATCACTTCTGGGGCTCCATGTCCCAAAGTGCCTAACACTCTTCCTGTCAACCCCCCCGACTCCAGCTGCTTCAAAAAAAAACCCTCCCTCACTCTTTTTTCATCCCTCTTATGTTCTTTAAATGAGCTTTCCAACTCCACTTCTTTCTCGCAATTCAATTTTACAAGGCCATTATCCTGGGTGTAATGTGGAGGTTAAATATATCGGGGCAGACGTTATGTGAAAATAATTAGTGCTAATGAATAATGCACTCATTCAGCTGATGAAGGATGGTTGGCAGGGTAATGGAGTGCAAGGGAGGGGCCCCTCTGACAAATGAAATTAAAATATTTAAACACTGTTTTACGATATTACCGGGCCCTCGCACTCTTTCCCTGTTACCTACTCGCTGCGTGGAGCAGTCTGGCCATTATGTGACATGATAGTTGTGCCATTACTCATGCACCACATCCGTCTCAACAATGACAGAACCCAGATACAAGGCGGAAACATCCCCTCAACACACTTTTACAATACCGCACTCCACAGCTAATCATCCGGCCCTGATGATCGCTTTGAGGACATCATAGACGCCGATGCTATCGACAGCTGCTGTCCGTCTGCCAGATTATATTTCCTTTCCTTTATTTATTGCCACCACACTCATCTGGACTCTTACAACCTCATCCCGCACCCGTCACGTGTCAATGAAGAATGTACGGTTTAAATCACCCAGTTTACAGCACCCTCCGAGCCAATTGGCCATCTCTAATCAATAATGGTGGACGAGGAGCTCGGTGTCTGATAAATGGCAGGGCATCAAACGGCATTTCATTAGACATGATGGTGAGATGAAGGGAGAGGAGAGTGGCCGTTGGCAGAGGACAGAGATGTCATGAGCTAATAACATAAAGAGTCTCTTCAAGTTTGATGACACTTCAGATTGATCAGTTGAGCCGGTTTAGTAGAAAGTTCTACTTCCATTGACTTTTGTCATGTGCGCCGAGGTTTTAAACACCCTCTCTGGAGTTTCTGTTGACATTCTTAAACAATGACAGTTAAATGAAAGTTCAACACATTTCAAGCACTTCACTGTTGAGTGCATGCTTTGCTGACAAGAAGAAAAAAAAAGTTTCAGTCTCCCTGAACTCTACTGGTGTCAAATTAGCGATCACTAAAGCTGTTTTTCTCCACCTCACTTAGAAAGACATAAGGTTACACAACACCAAAATATCACTTTATTAGATTTCTTTGGTGGTGCTTACAGTGCTTAACATTATACTGTATTTAAAGAGAGTGTGACAGCTGGTCTGTTAGGCTGTAAGCTAAGTTTGGCCCTTGGGTGCTACTTTCAGCGAAAAAAAAATGTTGTGCACAAATACTCTTAATCTAAATGTATTCACTTGCTAACATTTTCTCAAGAAATGTGCTTAATCATAAAGTAAAACTGATGCTGATTTGAATGTCATACATTTTGCAGGTGTTCTGAAGTAGACCAAAAAATACTGACAGATTGACCTTTCCATAAAGCACACAGGGAGCATGGGTAGGAGAGCATCTTTAGAATGGTTTTTGAAAAGAGAAACAAATCTAGATTGGTTTAAAAGATATGTCACCGCTGTGAGGACCACAAGTGAAGTTCCATGACCATAAAGTGGAAGCAAAACATAGATATTTTAAAGCTTTTTGAAAAATAAAAAAAAACTATTGGCATTGGTCACTGATACTGAAGGCAACAATGAATGGTTGATGATTTGAAATGTGTTGAAGATACTGAAAAAGGCTAGAAAAAGAAGCAAAATGCCAAACTGGACCTCAGATTAAGAATCAGGCAAGTAAAGTCAGGCTTATGTTCAGTTTTCACAGGACAATGGCTATCTGCTAGAAAAAGTAGTGCTGCTCTTTCCCCAGAGAGCACTGCAGAGAGAACTAAAACACCAAACGCAGCCACATCTGACAACTTCCTCTTATTAATCCCATATTTTGCAGATTGGCACCATGTACATTTGACTTGTAAAACAGACCTAATTACTGGGTGTGTAGTGTGCAAGCCACACATCAAACAGTACGTTACAGTAAAAGCTTATGATCTCAGTCGCCTTCTCTCTCCTTTTTTTTTCCCCCTCCCTCGCCTCCACTCACCAGAAACACTGATTATAACAGGGACATTAAAAGGGAATTACAGAGAAACAATTTACACTTAATGTAGCAGTCATATGAACAGGGAAGAAGGATGGACAAAGATATAGGAGTATTAATAATACATGCTTTAATTAAGCAGCTGGGAATGCATGGAACAGGATCAAGGCACAGAGAAAGAGAAGGGCGATGTAGTGAGAGCAAGAACAGACAGCTGAACGAGGGAGAAAGTGTAACAAACGAAAGGGGGTAAAAAAAAAAAAAAAATTAAAAAAAAGTGGAGGTGGGAGGAGGAGGATCGGAATATGTTGCTGTGAATTTTCTGTGATTCATGGGCAGTAAATATGCAAAGCCTGATGGCCATAAGGCAATCAGAGGAGCGCCACTCATCTACATGTTGCACAGTGGGCCATAATCCATCTGAGGGGCACGAATAATGATAGCAGGAAGCAGGAATAAGAGCAGGGTCTGTTTATTACCTCCGACAGATCCATAATGCATACAGATGTGAGGCGGGCAGGCTGTAGCCTCTGGCCACAGAACTCCAGTGAAAAGTGCAGACAGTAATATTGTTTTTTTGTCTAATGAAAGACAATCTGATTTAAGCATCTATTAAGGCAT
Organism: Labrus mixtus; assembly: GCF_963584025.1. Taxonomy (NCBI): domain Eukaryota; kingdom Metazoa; phylum Chordata; class Actinopteri; order Labriformes; family Labridae; genus Labrus; species Labrus mixtus. Next base: position 15,953,283 of record NC_083612.1, on the reverse strand, counting down.
ATAAGTCATGTGATATAAAGTTTTAGAACAAGTGCTTGAGCTATAATGATCGCTGTGCAGAAGTGGACATAAAGAGTGAAGAGGAGCTCGTCTCTTACCTCACGGGCAACAGTAAAGTCACTAATTGATTATGTCGATGTTGAAATATGCCGTACAGTGATACATATAATTTGATCCTCATGTGCACATTTAAGACTTTAACCATCATTAAGGCTAAACGACTTAAACAGGCGGAAACTGTTCAGGTTCCTTAGCAGTGGAAATCCAACTTTCTGCATCCGTTTATTTATTTTTTAATCTTTTTGAAAGATGTGTTTCCATTTTTAGTCTATCATAGTTTTACGATATTTCCTCTTTTATTCTTTATATCGTTCTGTTTTAAATTTTCATTTTTGGGCTTTAACATTTTGTAGTGCCTTTGTAACATTGGTTTTGAATAGTGCTATACAAATAAAGTTTCTTATTATTGTTATTACCTTTATGCCAGTTGTAATAAAAGTCTGATTTTACCTCTTGTTGACACTGTGTTTACTTTTCTTTATTTGCAAAGGGACAGACAGAAAATCAAAGTCCCTCAAACACAAAGAGTCTGCGTTCCCGTCTCCTCATGGAGGACATTAACACCAGGATCCTACTGGTGCTGGAGTGAGTAATAAATTGTGGTGAACATTGATAAACTAATGCAATTACCTGCAGGGCAAGCGAGTCAGCTAATTTAAAGATACCAGGTTTGTTCATGCGGTGGGAAGCCTTGAATGGGCCCCATGGGTGAGAGATGGCACCTTTATTACATCTGAGAGGTCAGCCTGGTAGCACTGTATTAGGATTGATCTTTTGATCCCTGCCTGGAACCCCCACATACTGTACCGACCCCATCTGGCTGATGAAAAAACGCTTATCAGGCGCAAAGGGTTAACTCTGCTAGCCAGGCAGCCTAATTGAGCACCACACATCTCAGCTACACAGCAGAAACAGGAACCTAGAGGGTCGTAACAAGCCAGCCGTGACTTATTCACATAATAAACCGAGCAGATATCTAAATGAGCCATTGAGCTAGCCAGAGGGAGGGAGGCCATTAGGGCGCATGGACCATGGGTACATATTTGTATATCTACAATTGCCCTATCATTTGCATACACGGCTGGCTGTAGCAATGTGTGTCTGTGCTTGTACCCAGGGGCCTAATGACACAACAGAACGACTTTATAGTCACTCACAGAATCCTAAACAAGTCAGAGCCACGTTCCCTTTATCCCAAAAAGAAACGCAAAAAAGTGATGTACACTAAGAGTCAGTCAGGTCATATTAAAACAGGGCCTCTGAAGGCATAGTTTTTAAAATCTATATTGATACAATCACTTGATTTACCTCCTGTGATCATATATACCCTGCCCTTAAAACTTATTTGAGGGATGGAAACAGTTATAATAGATAGTATATGAATCCTTCAGACCGTCACAAAAGGTACAGTCATCTACCTCTGAACATAAAGACATTTACACATGTAAAAACTGAACATAAAAATGTTTCTTAAACATAATTCAAATTGCAAATAAGACGACAAAAGATATCTAAGAAATGTTATAGAATGTCCAGTGTGCAAAAGTTTCTACTAATGTATAAAAATGTATTTAAAAACACCTCAATGTATAAAAATATTCATCAAAATAAATGAACAAATGATCATATAAACATTTTTGTAACTGAGTTGAATGAAGAGTTAACCTTCTGTGGGAAATTAGCTCATCTGCTTGATATCACTCAATTTGTTCATTATGAAGCTAGTACTCGTTGCCAGTTAGCTTAGCATTACGACTGAAATCAGAGGAGTGGTTCAGCTTAGCTCCGTCTAAAGGTAACAAAACAGAACCACAGGCACATTTATAACTCTATGATTAACACAGTTTGATTTGTCTGTTCACGTAGAATAACAATTATTTTAGAGGTCCACCTTCTTTTGTTCAACCAGGACAGAAACAAACTGACAAAGATGCTAGGAAGGTATGACCCCGCCAAACAGTTAGCCTGGAACGTAACAACTCTGTGAAATGATGAATATTGTTTTGGTTACGCTTTTCCAGTTTCATACAGATTAGGAGCCTTGAACAGTGATTCTCCCTGCTTTAGTCTTTGTGCACACCAGCTGACAGACAAACCATACAACTGTAAACATCTGAGCGTTTTGTGCTGTTCACACCTGGATCACTTGACAGCATATATTAAAAAAACTCTTATAGGCTAATTTAAAAACAAAATCAAACACTATTGACTGACGGCTCATCTCGATTAAGAATTATTTATGTGGTGAAATTGACAGAAGTACCATAGCAGTGTCTGCTGAAGCTTGTTTGTTTGTTTAGCTGAATAAAAGCTAACTTTGATGTATCCATGCTAAAACAATTCAAACATAAAGAATAGAGGCTCTAACTACCAAACTGTTTTTTTGGAAATATATGTCTACACACTTAGGACATTGTCACATTACATTTATAAACAATATACATTAAAGTCTATTTCAATATGCTCTGTAATAGTAGGAGTAGCAAACAACAAATTGAGGGCTGATAGCGTGTTCAGCATGCTTGAATTCTCAATAAAACCTGTGATGCTGCATCGTTAACGTGTCATTGTGCACTCTTTTATTTGTCTGTTAGGCTATGTTGCTTAGCTCAAACAATAACACGATGTCACTAATCAGCAGAGTCTAGTGGTAAGGGGTCAAGGGTCAGCCTTTAATGTGACCTCTGACACATAATTAAATTGCCATCTTTAACCTCAGTTACAGCCTGTCACAGAGCATTGGATTACATGCTGCAAATCACTCAGCCAATCAATGGCAGGAGTGGGGGCAGGGGGAGGGGCCTGCTCTGTCCCGTAGTGTCCACACAGAGATCGTCTTTAATGGAGTTGAACTGTACACTGATCATGTTAGTGTACAGCGTAATCAGATTGTGAATGGCGTCCCATAAAAGCACACGCTTGTACTAAATGAGAATAGTGGACTGAAGATAAGACGTCAGAGGGCGGCTCATTGTGTCCGATCGCATCAATGGTTTCTACTTTAGCTGTCAGTCAATAAAAATGTAAGACAAGGAAGACAATACTTTGAATGTATGTCATATGAAAGCAGCCATGGTGAGTGGGCTTTGTTTTTAATCAAACCTTATCCACAGGTTTGCAGGGTCCTGATATTGTCTCCACATGTTGGTTTGTTGACACACGGTCATGACTGTCTGGGATACTTAAATAGAGCAGAGCCATTGTTAAAGCTCCTGAGTGGAACTTTCCAATTGTGGCGCCCCCTGTGGACAAAGTAGGAACTCTTATCTTTTTGCTGATCTTTTCCTGTACATGTGTAAGTATTTTTTTCTAAAGAATATTGTCATCCTGCTGTATTTAAACATTCAAGCATATCACTTGAGATGACTCTTTGCTGTGGAAAATATAAACAAAGAGAAGACTGTGTTGTAACTCACTTTGTCTGACACCTACCCTATGGCATTTACAAGTATCACAACTACTTTGAATACATGATCAATATAGTTGCAAATTGTCTGGTTTGCTTTTGTTAGTCATAAAGAGGCGTCAGAGTGAAACGTGTGCTGTTTGAGGCTAAGCAGTTGTGTTTAAAAGGTTTTTAGTGCTTTGTCACTGAACAGCTGCCTGCTGTGGCAAGACATCGTCTTATAGGAGCAGCAAGATTGAACCCAGAGCAAGGAGATGAGAGATGGACAACTAAACAATAAACTGGAGTTTATCGAGGGGAGCTGCTGATTATAGATGAAACAATCATGGCAATCAATCGAGTATAAATTCACACAGGAAGGTCAGAAACAGTCAGTACAGTCTCCGGTACAGGAACAATTGTAACAAGAGAATCAAATAATTACACAAATAAGTTATACATATATGTATTATACATACAACAATCATTCAATGAAGGTCACAACTCAGCTGACTGATTTTTTCTAGTATGTATACGGAGAAATAATTAAATATTCAGATTTCAGATTTTTCTTTTTAAATGGTAAAAGAGCATTTAGCATAGTAAGTATGTATAAAACAGATAATATCTAAACTTGTGTGAGGTGGGGGTTGTTTCTATAGTAGGTGAACAATGATGAAATCGTGAAACAGACTGTGGATCATCTTAGATTTATTCAGCCATGGTCAGACAACACAGAGACACAACACACATGGCTGACAAAGTGCGGACCAAGATCTCACAATCGCTGGCAATCATTGACAAACATTGGCAAAGTGGCAAAGTCTTCATCTTCACAGTGTTGCTTATATTTTGCTAGAAGGTACAGCCCACAGATTCCTGGCTGCTTCGTTACAGCTCTAAAAGGCTAGGAAGAAGACATCACCTATCAGACATATACATTTCTTCAGTCTCAGAGTCGCATTTCCTTTTCAGCTGACAAAAGACACTTGGCTCCAAACCAAATATAACTCTGCTGCTATGAGGTCTCTTACACAGATGTATTACAGCTTCACAAACCTTAAAGAAGAATTACTCTGTGTGGCTGACACAATTCAAAGATATATCCACAAAATGATCAAGATGAATGAATCCATGAAAATACGTACTAACAACTTGTACATGTAATTATACAGAATAGTACTGCTGGTGCTTTTACTTAGAGGATCTAAATATTACTTATGGTTACATGTATGGTGGGATCAGTATGAATAAAAAAGGGGATATTATAAGCTGTATAATTGCTGTCTCAGGGGATACTGAAACTGAAAAGTAAGAAATCTGAATTTATTTCCTCCAAGTTTAAAATATTTTCAGTAGTAAAAAGAAACTGGGTGCAGCATCATGACTAAAGGAGATTTATTGTGACCTGCAGGTTCAGGGCAGACGTGTGTTGATTTATTGATGGTGCTTCCCTGCTAGCTTGGTTACCTGTGATCTGTGGTCAACAGGCAAGGTTAAAGGGCTTTGAAATGTCCAACACAGCAGTATTTTCCAACACACTGAGCATGATGGAGAGAGCTTTTAGAAGGAACAAAAGTGCTTTTGTTTTATAGCTGAGAAAATAACATGGATTTCATTCATGAACCACCAATTTTTTACTGGTGACGCTTTACAACTCAGACTGCTGTCTCTTCACATGCGGGCATCAATTCTGCACCAAAAACTTCAGCTGGTGTTACGGGAAAAAAAATGCATCCCCAAACGCGACTGATGCTGAATGACGACGCTGATTATGATTAAGGGGCTGCTAGTTTTGTTTCAAACTGTGCCTTGCTTTGTGGCTGGGGGCCTTGTGTTGTTTAAAGGGTATAAATACTAAATTAATCATGCTTTGGCTCAACTTGCCAGGGACTGAAATTTGCTTATGGAGGCCCATGATCACATGAAATATTAATGGCTTTACAGTGAAATGGTATTGTAGCGAAGGGGGCAAGGCACAGAGTAGTGTGTTGGGTTGGGTCACGGTTGATTTGAGATCATAAAACACTTTCACCTTTAATGGAAATGTGACGTACAGTAAGTGACCAAAACCCTGTGTTATTGCACATCATCTCTCCATTAGGGCCAATTTTGTTCGTATTATTCTACAAAATTTGTTAAATGGTAATTGGCATTAATTGGCATGTAGCCGTGTTTTTCTGTTGTGCAAATGTGCAGATAATATTCAAATGAATCTGGATGAATATATAACAAGTGTGTAGGCTAATGTTATGCATTTTCCTAGTTGTTGTGTATCCATATGACTGACTTCTTGAGCCCCAGAGAGCTTCTAAAAGAAACTAACAATCACTTCGGCTGACAGACGACAAATTTCAAAGCAAACAAAAGTGAGACTTTGAACACACTTAACCCCCCCCCCACCCCTCCTCTCCATGAAACACAATTACAATTCCATCTGCCTACACAAAACCAAAGAGAGACAAAAATATTATTACAGCCCAGTCCATGTTTTCATGCCATTCGTCTCCTTGACACAAATCAGAAAGAAAAGATTTATATAATGGATGACACGGCGGCTGTAAACTTGTTAGCCCATATTTTCTGAGCTCACACAGAGCAAATACACATCTTCTTCCCACTGAGACACAAAGGGAGGCACAAGCGCATCCATGCATGCAGGTCACATCAGACAACATGGGGTACTACATTTTCCCGTAACATGTTTATACGTGTAGCAGTTCCACAAAGTGCTACTAAACAATTGTCAGGAAACGTGGTTATTTGTGTCAATCAAACCTGTTAAAAGTGCAGCAGCTTGTTTGATCACAAATGACACCTGTGTGAGTTTGGTGGCTCCACAGTAGGTATATGGGACGACTAGGAGGGGGCATTTAATTCTCCCATACTGAGACAGAGCGGCGATGGGAGGTGTTTTCCAGCATTGGCACAGGGGATAATAAGGCTTAAATGATAAACAGAAGATATTCTACAAGAGCAAATCTGATTTCTCACAATTATCTCTGCAAGCTTGACAGGCACCAGGGGTGGCCCAGGAACACTGAACTGGTGGACACTGATTGGGTTATTTGTCCTTTTATTCTTGGTTGAGGGATTGTGGGAGCTGCACCGTGGAGAACCTCTCTGCAGGTGTAACCCCATACAGAATGCAAAATCCCTTTTACCAAAGAGCCACGACTTGTTCTCACTTCTAGTATAAACTAAGCAGAGAGTGTGGTGAGGAAGTAAGTTTTTACTTGTGTGAGGTGAGTAGAGACATGCATGCCTTTTAACATAGAACATATTTCTAATCATCACAGCGGAAAAAGTGTAGCCTATGTGCAACAAAACAAAAATCAAAAGGCTGAGTTTCATTTAGCTGCTTGGTCCTTGTGTTGGCCATGCTGGCTCTAAGTAATACTGAATTGTGTTTATGACAATGCATTAGAAGAAATGTTGCCTTAACTTCTGCAATGCTTGCAGGAGAAATACTTGTAGGAGAAATGTAGGTTGTGCAATGTGGAATCAAAGGAACAAAAAAAGAATCTATAAAAGAGTTTGTCAAATCAAAGTCAAATATCTGAAACAACAAGTAAACGAAATAAAACCACAAGTCGAGTCACTAACTCCTTGTTCATGTCACTGACCTCCTTGCATCCACGTGGTTATTCTGGGACCATATTTGTTACACAGATAGCTTTTCTTTAGTGGTAAACGTCCTATAGGCTATATATAAAAGCTTACAGGAAAGTAAGGCCGACATTGAGGACTTGACTTTGACTTCAGTAAGTTGAACATGATATGAGTTGACATTGCTGGCTTTGTGAAAGCAAGATGCATATACAATTGAAAGACATTTTTAATTGTTATCACTCATCTTGCAACAAATTCAATCCTTTTTATTTACATTATGAGTTTATGTGTGAGGTTTTGTTTAGTCTGATTTTGCCAACACTTGAGCTGGGGAAAATACATTGATGTTCAGTGTACCTCTGAATCAATAAAATGTTTAATACAAGTTTTAGGTTTGCTTGCTTCAGTGTTAATCAACCTGAACACAACACACCCCCACAAACGATGTGATGACTCATTAGAAGTTTGCGTTAACTTTTTTTTTTTCCTTTCTTGTAGCTTTTTCTGTCACCAGTATTAATATACGTCACACATCAATGTCACATCAGCTTTGATTGATCTGTCGCACCTTTTTACAGGAATACATTTTTGTAAGTGATACCATGTAGCCCAGCACACCATTAAACGTGAGCGAGGTTCTAAAAGTCTAAATAAAGAAAACTTTAAATCAGTTTGCATTACATTTACCAAGAGATGGCTAATGAAATATGAGCAGGCCATCATCCCACATCAGAGTCCTGACTACACAGAACTAATTTTATTTTGTATGTAGGTATACCTATGTGTCTATATGTTACATGTTTGCTTTCTGTCACACTGCTTGGGACTGGGAGAACAACACTGGGTCTTTTCTATGTATGTAGATACACGAGACAAATGACAAATACATGGAGTCTTGACAAAAAGCTAAATTATTATAAAAATAATTTGTATTTGAACATAGCAGCACTTAATTTATCACAAATCAGTGTTACAGTAACAGGTTTGCATTATTATTTGCATCAACAGGCAATATTATGGAAATCTCATGGAGGACCAGTGGACGGACATGGCAGACAGTCAGCTCCTGCACAAAAGAAGACAGACGTTCTTAGTTATGATGTTTTTGTGTTGGATTAAATAAAATGTTTAATTATGAAATGAAAATGTTGAAAATCTGGAACTACTTAGAAATCAGGTTATGTCCTGGACCTACCTTTGTACAGAAAACAGAGCAATACAAGTTACCTTACCAATCCAAAAAATAAAAAATAAAAAAATGTTATTTTTTTAAAAGAGAAGTAGGAATGTTGTAGGAAGTTTGCTCTTTAGTGAAGAGGAATTTTTTTTTGTTTTTTTGAAATGGTCTTTTTCAGCTCTTTAAGATCTTTTTTTTTTCACTGCCACAGTTCTTCTTTTTTTTCTTTTTTCTTTTTTTTTTGGCAGGATATTTTCAGACCATTTCAATTCTTTATTTTTTCATACAATCCAAAGTAAAGCCAAAAACTGAGAAGCCAAGCTTTCATACAAATCATTTTAAACCCAGACATAAAATATTTACAATTGCGCGTATCCTACTCTGCAAAAAGCTACAGTTTGTCATTCAGTTAAATTACAACACAGGTTTGTTTGTTAAACTGACACTTCAACAAAAGTGTATGTGTGAGATATGCTGTCAAACTATGCATGTTTTATGAACCAAAAAAAAATCAAGAAAAAAAAAAAACGATCTACATTAAGAGCATTAAAAAAAATCACCACAGTTAAACTGTTAAAATTAATCAAACTTGCACATGGTTGTTCTGCTAGTTACACATTTGTAAGGGGAACAAAAAAAGTCTAGTCAAAGTGAAATGTGCCGTGTTTATTTATAAACAGGCGATGAATTGTTATAAAGATGCTGGATTGTTGAACGTCTTTCCACATCAGGGAGGAGCGTCGGACTGGTCTTCATCTGCGCCACGAGCGAGGCTCATTGTCGTCTTCTTCTTCATCATCATCCTGCAGCAAGGCATCGTCACTGAGCGACTCTTCTGGGTACTGATGGGAGAAAAACAAACACTTAGATAAATGCTCTCGTGAAAAAAGGCAATTTAGAGTGGAGAGACCTTTTATTTAGAGCTTCGTCAGCACTCAACTTTCACCTGGTACTTAAAGGTCTCAGGAGGGACTAAACTCTTAGCTAGAATAAACAGAGCACATGCTTAATAAAAGAAGGAGTGGGCCATGCAAAGGCCACGTTAAGACGATCCTTATTGTAATGTGTAATGGCTCCCCCTTGTGTTCTCTATGTGTAACACAACAAGAAGCAGGGATTTAATTTACTTTGACATAACTGAACAGAGAACATCCACTTTTCCTCAATCAAGTTACTATTTTCAAATGGTTCCAGAATAATCCTGTCGACCAGTCTCCTTAAAGCAACTACTAAAGTGTCGACAAACCTCATCTTCATCCGCTTCTGCATCGTCAGCGTCCACAGCACTCAGGGTTGTGACAGCCTTATGCCAGGCCAGGCGTAGAGTCTGGTTGTTGAACCTCACCCCATGAAGAGCCGCCTACAGGTGAACAAAATACAAAGAATGGAAAACATGTTGTGTTTTAAGACTGTTAGGAGACTAATGAGCAGATTAGGTCCAGCTCCAGCTGAAATGGACAGTCCAACACCTTGATTTATCTTTTTTTTTTGCATTGGAGAGAAACTCTAGAATTTCAGAACTCGTGTTGCAGGATCAGAAGTTGACTCACCCGTTCTGCTTCAGATCTCGTCCTGTACGTGATGACCGCAGACAGGCTGTTTTCATTAATCTGGCAATCTTCGATCTCTCCAAATTGCTTCAAAATTGTAAACACAAGACACTTAGATCAAATATTAAATAACTAACTCGTGTCATTTGAAAATAATTCCCGTCAGTATCAGTTATTCACAGCACATGAACAACAACCAATCAAATATCACCTTTTTTATTTCTATTTGAAAGCTCTTGAGTTTTCCCAAAGGTTGCTTGCTGTACCTCATTTAATTTGCAATTAAATGGTTGATGCTTCCATCGTAATGAGCATTGTAACTCATTATTTTCTGACAATCGTCCACAATAAACCATTAAACATCATAAGGCAACATGTCCATAGCATGTGAGAGTCACATTGTGTCTGTGACTTCCTCTGAGAATATACCCTAAATACTCCTATGCAGGGTTATTTTCAATGTTTCAAATGTGACATGCTGTAGTCTGTTTTGCTTGTGTTTGTAGTAATTTAATGTAAGAGGTAAAGCGAGCTCATGATGTGGTTGAATTTTCAATGCATTCATAATATTGCTGGTTGCTACGGCAAGAACATTTTGCATTTGTTCCATACACAGTTTAATTAGTACTAAAACTGAAAGAACTGTAACTGTGCTTTAGCACTACTGATCAGTTGCAAAGTGAAGCCTTAACCACCAGGGGACACTGTTGGTTTTCTTCTTTGCTACACTTTAAAAGGGATACTTCACCCATTGAAACATGAATCTGTATTGACATTGGGTCATATATGTAGTAGAAATGTGAAATACATTTTTAAGTTAGTGCCTTCTTGGCTGAGAAAAGGGAGAAAGTGTCTTTTTGGCTCATGTGGATGAAAGACACCAAATCCCAGAATGCACAGCACCGCAGGCCATTCCCACTAAGGTCCTCTTTTTCGGAATCAGAAATACTTTATTAATCCCAGAGGGAAATTCGATCGTTACAGTTTCTCCAAAATATACAGTAGCAGTAGAAATATAGTAATAAAAACATTTCCAGACATAGTTACTTCAACACATAAGGCCATTTCTTAAACTGTATGTAGTTTTATGGAGACTTACAGCAAAGTGTGGCAGCAGGTCGACATGGTCTGCCTCGTTGAAACCAGAAATCTCCAGGGCGCGTGGTCGATGGTCCACGACTGCATGCAGTGATACCCCTCTTCCCCGTCCTCTAGAGCCTCTTCCCCGGGCCCTAAGAGCACCACGGCCTCGAGAGTGTACCCCCCTGCCTCGTCCTGGTGACAGAAGTCCCCTTTTTGCTGCCTGATATTTAAAAGGGGGGGATGGAAAAAGTCAAACAAAGCACAAATATCGGATTACTTTATTTCACACATAATTACAGCGGTGAAGAAAACTCCCAACCGATCTTTTGATGCTCAGCACTAGATTTCAAGCTGTCCCTTTCAAATCAAGTCAATACCTCAATTTGCAGCTGGGTATACTTGATCTTCAACAACGCTGTATCTTCTCCAGCCTGGGTTTTCTTGAAAAGATCCAGCTCTGCATCCAGCAGTTCCTTCTGGGCCTGAACATATTATTTGCATTAGGGGAGACAAAACTGTAAGTCATAAGTAAAATGAACTGGACTGGATAAGCAGAACATTTAGAATCCAGTTCTCTTTGACTATGTGCCTTTATAAGAACTGAGATCTTCAATTATTAAAAAGCAGAACAAAAGTTGGTTAAACGGTTATGTGTTTCATAATCTGTTTTATTTACAAGTGGAGCTGTCTGTTGTTTTATGAATGCCTAAAGCTAAGAGGCAGCGCTGTACCTGGGCCTTGCTCTTGGCTGTTCGTAGCAGGATGCTGCTGGTTGAGATTCCCTTTATCTCCTCTTGCAGTTTGGTGATGCTTTTGGTTAACATGCCCAAAGTCTCCATGATCTTGGCTTTATCCTCGGCCTTCATTGCTTTGTTCTTCTCAAGTTTGGATATGAGGAGCTAATGAGGACAGAAGAAGAAAGCAAACAGAGACTCACAGGTTTAGCTGCTGTAAGAAGGACAACTGAAAAGTTTCAAAACAAACCCTAAAGACATTCAGATTATCTGTATTAACTGTTATTTTAAACCTTCCTTTGATGTCTGTCCTAACTCAAAACCAGACATTTCATTATTTCTATCATGAAGTCTAGGGAAGAAAGTCAGACTTCTTTTACAGCAAACAGATTATGATTTACGTTTTGTACCAAGAGGTTGAAAATCTAAATCGATGCCGCTAAGAAAATTAAAATGTACAAAATATTATTTACACTGTAACTCCAGATGATCTTACCTTCTGTGTTTCAATGTGCTTCTCCAATATTTCCTGTTTCTTCTTCCTTACATCCTGCTGTAGTCTCAGAGCTTCCTATGAAAGGAATTTTGGAAATGATTAGGTGCCGTCTCGTATTTTTAGTTTACGATTCTAAGCCACTGACATCATATTAAGACTCTTATTGTAAATCCCTGTACTCCCCCGTCCCCTATCAATCCCATTTTCATTCTCCTCTCACCTGTTTCTTCTTCAGGGCCTCTTCTGAGCTTTTCTGCACGGCCTTCAGGGCTGCAGGATTGTACACAGTCTTTGTGAGGCCCATGGACGTTGAAAAGACCTGAAATGAATTATAGTCATTACACATATCAGGAAGACAACTTGTAAGACGCAGACAGGAAATCTAATGGGAACTATATACTGCTGAAAGGAAAATGGACATTTACTTTTTCAACAGGAGCTGCTGGTTTGGCAGGCGGCAGACCCAAACGGTCCTTCACTGACACTTTTGAAGGACTCTGGAAAAAATGACATCATGTTTATACACACCTTGTGCAGATTTTTGCAAGGATGTGCCAAAAATGGAAACACACAAACCTGAGAGTCTTGGGAGGGCTCAGAGTTAGCCGTGAGCAGGGGTCCAAGTCGGTCTTTGACGGACTGCTTCAGAGACGTGGCTGACGGCTGCTGAAAGACAACAGATGATAGTTTAATAATTAAACAGGCACTTGTTAGATTTATGCATTAGTGCATTTTAACAAAAGCCACAATCCAACTTCCAACATCCTCCAGTTTTCTTGCTCTGCTGAACTTTAAGGTGCATCTGTTACATCTTCAGTATTATTTTGTGCTTATTACACACAAACTTTGGTTTGACTCCTGGCCAGCCGATTGCATTCGCGGCCCAGTGGAAGGTCAAAAACTGCCTTAAAGTTTAAATACTGCTCTAAAAATAGAAATAAAAACAATAACATTTATTTCATAATTCCACATTGTTTTCCTGCGAGTGTTTTTTTCCAGTGGTTCTTGATTGTAAGGGCAGGTTTTCTCTCATTAACTAGTTTGATAAAAAGTTTTTTTAGAACCACAGTTATTAGAAAATAACTGGTACAGTCTAGGGAGAGTGACAGGGTATGAAAACCGAAGGGAGAGACAGTTTCAAACACACTGACTTGAGTTGGCTGCAAAACGATAAAAGTAAAAACGTAAATATTCTTCATTTCCAGAGTAAATTCTTGGGCCACTGATCCTGAAAGAGGGTTTTCATCAGCGACTGACATGTCTACTGCTTTCATGCTTTTCTATGATTGGCACAGACGTTTCTAAACCTTAGAACAATTGATGTGACCGGGTGATAGTTTGTTGATTAATCATCACAGCCTTCAATTTAAAATCCACTGTAGCAACCACTCAGCAGGTTTGCTACGAGACAGGTACAAAAAAGGTCTCGAACCATTTCTGCTCTATAGCTCATAGCCAGTTGTCAAGTACCACATGTAGAATCAACTAGCAAACTATGAAAAGTCCTCAGAAATGCAAGACTCTTTAAATTAACTGTTAAACTTTTGAAGCCTCAGGTTTCAGAAATACAGTGGAATCAAATGTAAGGGTACATTTTGACCCAGGCTGGAAACATTTTAAGTTAGAGACAAACATTGAATAAGAGGACAGTTATGACTTTAAAATGAATGTTTACCGTGGCTGGCTGTGGTTGAGTCTGCTGCTGTGAGTGAAACTGACTGTCACTCCCATCCTCACGAAACCAGTGCACCCTGATGAAGCGATTATTCAGAACAGCCTCTGTGCTTTGCATAGCGCGCTTAGCCTCATCGGGGGAGGCAAACTGGATCAGAGCCCCCTCTGGGTCATTGTTGTAAGCAACCTGTATAAATAGATATAGAAATGGAAATGGTACAGTACAGAGAAACTATCAAAGCTGTGACCATTGGCGTCTGTCGCACCGTAGTGACACTGACCTGAAGGTTGACGATGGTACCAAACTTGCTGTAATGTTCGTTGAGTTTGCTGATGTTGTTAAGCTCGGCGGGGATTTGCCGAACCAGCAGCTTGGTGTTAGCGGAGAACGGGACTCTTTTGTGGTAGCCTTGGTGGTTTGGTTTGTTGAAGTTGGGTCTGAGTGAACAGGAGAAATCATGAAGGAATTCAGTGAGGATGTTATGAAACCTATTTCTGACAGATGTGCTGAACCAACTGATGCAGTAGTGGAGTGTGGTAATGGGGTGTTGGTATGACTCATAGGGTAGAGAAGTGTAGTGGTGCATTCATGTGGTGTCGGAAAAACAAGTTTCCGAGTTGTAAAATGCACATGAACGCCTGCTGAAGTCGGAGGAACAACTCGGGAAAGAATAAGGTGCACAACTTGACGTCATAATGGCCGTCACATTGGGAGCAAAATGTGTTTCTTTCATGGTAAGATACTTTTTATTAAGTCACATATTGCACATCAAATTTAAGTTGTTCCACACATCACACAATGTTTGTTGCTGTTGTTGTTACAACATTCCAACTTTCCGAACTAAATTTACGTGAACACACTGAAGTTGCAAGAACAACGACCTGGAAACTCGGACCATCCAAGAAGCACATGAATGCAGCATTAGAGCGGCTTAGGGGAGCAGTGCCAGAGGTATGATGGCTGACTGCTCTCTCTGCAGCAGCATGCTGGAGCTGGGCACACACACACAAACACACCGAGTCTGAGCAGTAAACCCTACTCCTCGCTGGAGGAGCATTTTGTGTTGGACTTATGGAAAAAGTGAGTTGAATGGTATCTAAAAACACCGGGCAAGTTACAAGAAGAGTTGTCTCTGTCGTTTTAAAACATGTTGCTGTAGCCATGTGCATGAGTTGTACTGAAACAGAAGCCTATAACAGTTCTATGTTACTCTCAGTTTGTGATATATTAAAGAAGAAAATGTGTCTTACTTGTCAAACCAAGGTTTGTTGGAGAGGAGCCCTCCATCATGGGACACATGTGGTCTCTTCCTCGAATCTGATTCCATAACGATTCTCATACTGTTGTTCGGAATTTTTTCTGGTGACGGTATAAAAAAACCAGATTGGTCAATTCACAGAGCTACAAAAAAAAGTTGTGTAAGACTTAAAAAGACAGACACATATGTAACACAAATACATAAGCATGGACGAAGAACTGTATTTTTCAATAGTCTGTGAAGCAGCAAGAGGCTATCTCAAACAAAGTATTTTATTCATAAGAAGGAAACTAAACGACTGAATATAGACGGCCCACTGAAGTATTAGATGGTTAAGTTCATGCAAATAATACCTCTCGGTGGCTGATCCACATCTCCCATGGTGAGACCGATCAGGTTGGGTCTCTGAACATTGACCCGGTGGCGGTAGATCGGCCTGGAGGTATTGGTGATGCTGGGAGCCTCAGGATTGTACACATCCGTCTCATAGTTGTCTGGTGAGGAGAGAGGACAAGTGATCTCATCAAACAGTGAGGCACGTTATGAGAACAGTGATTTACAAATAAAAATACAACTGTGACTTCAAAAAAGGGACAAAAGGCTATTACTGGTGTTGAAGAGAGGCACTGCAGCCTGGGGAAGTGAGGAGCGCATCCCAGAGGTGACAATGGTGGGAACAGAGCTGGTGATGGGGTTTGGAGGAGCATCCATGCCCGACGGTTGCAGAGGAGGAAGGGGAGGAGGGGGGCCTGTGTAAGTCACAGTACAACAAAATTCAAAATGAAGCCCAAGCCAAACACTAAATGTTCAAACCATAAGTAATACACAAGTGTTTCAAAAGTAAGAAATACAAAATTATATTGTTTTCATGTTTTATTCATTCTAAAGCAAATACCGTAGTTGTCATCTAACGGGGGAAAAAAAGAAACAGGCTGTCTTTATCAAATGTGAGCAGATTAATTTACAAGGTATTGGACTTCTCTAGAAACACAGACAACAAATGGCTAAATAACCCTTTTAGTTCTTTGAAAAGTAGTTTCTTAGACTTTACAGTCTTTAAGTCTTTAAGTGAAAGTGCAGCTTTAAATTCAAGTCAGTTAAAGTCAGATTCTACAGGATATTGTTACGAGATTAACAGAGGCTTAGCCAAGATCAGTGGATTACTAAATGAGTTAATTGATGCATAATTGTGAAGAATATTTATGTTATTTGAGCTCTCATTTGGTGATTTTATGCTGTTTTACTTTCATGTTGTACTGTAGATATTACTTTGGGTTTTGTTATTTATTTTTTTAAAGAATAACAAGCAATTTCAAAATGTAACCATGGACCTTTTCTGAATTCTGACCTTTTATAAACTGGACGGACCAAGGGTCTAAAACACATTACCATCACTTTACTACATTATTTTTATGATATTTTTCTTTTTTGTGAAATATATCCTCTTCTTAATTTGTTTGTAATTATTCTGCATACTCAACTAGTAAGTGTTTAAAGTTTCAAATGAAAACAATACTTTGTGTCTCATATTTTGTAAAGTGCATATACTTATAAGTTTTTTTTTCTAAGTATGAAACCAAGTATCATAGTAAAATCAGACGTTAACTCAGAGTTAAGTAAACGAAGAAGCGGCTGAATTCCTACCTGCAATAGGAGGAAGGCTAGGTGGGAGAACGCCTGGTGGAGGCACAGGGGGTCGCAGATTCACAGGTGGGGGGTTCATGAGAGGAGGTGGTGGTGGGAGGCCTGGGGGCGGTGGTGCAGCCACACCCGGGATGGGTGGAGGTTGGAAGGGCATCATATTGGGCAAATTGACGTCCTCTACTACAACAGGGTCACTTCCATGGTCGAAAGGGCACATGTCCCCTCTCATACAGAAACCTTTTTCTGGAAAGACAACAAAGAAGGTGGATAATATAAAACATGACATGAGAGGTTATCATATGAATTGTTCACGTGCAGTGCTCCTGTCATGTGAACAACAAAAATAGTTTCAACTTTCAAAAAAATAAATAAAAGGATTAATACCATCATAGTCACGGCATCGCTTCCTCGGTTGAGGGGGCGGTCCCCTGATAAAAGGGCCTCGGTCCACAGGGTGATCAGGACGGAAGTCTGACCAGCTCTCAGTGGTGTTGTTGCTGTGATGATGTGTGGGAGCGATAACTGTAATGGTGCTGCTCAGTGTTGGAACAGGGAAGTGGGAAGTGGTTGCAGTGGAGACCAGGACTGCTGGGGTGTAGCCATCACCAGTCTCTGACTTGTCCAGTCGATCGTGATCAAACTTCAACTTGCCAGAATCGCGTTCTGCAAAAAGACAAGACAAGGCGTTAGCGGAAAAAAAAACTGTCTTCCACAAAAATAAATTGAAATTTATTTTTTCCTGAACTTGTTTATTTCTTAAAATTAATGAATTGTTCACTCATGTTTTCTATACTTCATTAGCTGTCTGAGCTGCTTTGACATTGATATAAGAAAGATATGTGAAGATACATCTTCATGTACAGGCAGCAATTAAATTGTAGAGTGTTTCAATGCATGCTCAAGGAAACCAAATACATAAATGTACCCAAGAAGACACAAACATCTGTAGAAACCATGGTGCAATCTTTTTTCTTGGTGAACAGTTACCTTAGAGAACACACTAAAACCCTTTTCACACATATGGAAATCTCCTGAAAAACTCCGGAGATTTCCAGGAGGAGCTGTATGTGTGAACGCAACAGTCAAATTTTTTACTCCGATATTACCCAGAGTTTATCCTGCCAGACCCCTAGTATTTTTTCCGCATTGTTTATTTACGTCACGTCTCACGTCGGGAAATCCCCGGCGCCCCCTCCCCTCTGACAGGGATAGTCCCCCGCTGTGAGGAGCATATGTGAACGGCTACTTCGGGAGAATCTCCGGAGAAGTCCTCCTGTAAACATCTAGATATTATCCGGAGTGCATATATGAAAACGGCTTAAGAAAGCTGGCAACACTAGGGTCATAGTTCAAACAAAGTGGACCATGAGTGGAAGCAGGAGTGTTCTTAACCCAGGTATCTCTGGGTTATCTCTCTCCACATAAAGAACAATGGTTCTAGATTGGACGATGATCTTGATAGGGCAGCACTGAATCCGTCAATAAGGCTCTTACCTCGACTCCTACTTCTAGACCGAGTTCTTTCGTTTGACCGGCTCCTGCTGCGATCGCGATCCCTCTCTCTGTCCCGGTCCCGGATGCGATCCTTGCTCCAACTCCGGCTGCGGCTACGACTGTAGCTGCGGCTGCGCCCTCTCCTGCGGTTGTAGCGATCACGGTACGAGTCCCTCCTGGGTGGATTGCGGTCATACTCCCTCTTCCTGGGGCGCTCGTCTCTTTTACGATCATCTACTCTCCTTTAATTTAAAAACAAAACAAAACCCAGACATTAATGTTAAGTGAAATATACATTTCAAGTAAAGGGGAGGAAGGGAAAGTGGTGTTGAGCGCACCTGCTATCTCTGCTGTAGCGGGAGCTTAGTTGGGGAGGGCTGTGGTTCAATCTCCGGGGAAACTTTTTGTCTCTATCGTCTTCACGAGAAGCCTGAAGAAACAAAAAGGTGACTTTTAATAAACGCTGGTAATGTAAGACAGGCTCTGACATTAGCGCTTATCATATGAATTGTTCCTGTGCAGCGCTACCGTCACATGAACTACAGTATTCTTACAACGGTTACCCTGACAGATCTTTCTATGACCGCGATATACATTACCTCGTCTTTTTTTGGTTCCTCTTTCTCAACTTTGACCACAGAGTTTTGTTGCTCTGGCAGCGGGAGGTAGCTTTTGTTGTTAACAGCTTCAAACAGCTTATCCACAAATAGCTGGGTCTCTGAAGAAGAAAAAAAACGTAACAGGGTGATTTAGAGACAATACATCACCTCATGTCAGATCATCAAATGAATCAATAACTGCTTGTTGAGCTACCTTTCTGAAGAAATACATCCAACTGGTCTATACAAAGGGCTTTGAGTTCCTTTTCACTTTTATCCTTCTTCACCAAAGCAACAACATACTTGGCCAGGGCAGAAGGGTCTGCATCACAGCTGCAGATGTTAAACACACACATGTGAAACATTATGCAAATAATACAAAGCGGTGGTCAAATAGCCTATTAGATATTACGTCACTTTTAGCACTGGTATGTTTGAATGTTTAAACTGCTATAAGCTTGTAATTCAGAGTAAACAACACATGCTATGGACAACTAAAAACAATACTTACATGGGCTCGAGGGTATCAGACAGCCATGTTTTCAAGGCATCGAGGTTTTCAATGATCATTTTAGATCCAGCACGAACTTCTTTTCCACCACGGTAGGAGTTAAAGCTAGATGGGGGGGGACTTTATCTGTTGTAAGAGGGTCGCAGGCATCAGCTAGACAAGCTCACCACCTCGGTGTCGTGTGTGTGTGTGTGTGTGTGTGTGTGTGTGTGTGTGCAGCCCGTGGTGCTAGGTAGCTGAACAGCCGCGTTCACGTTAGCCACCTTAGCTTACTTACGCTAACAGATGGCTTTCCAGGCCACAAACGTGCTGTGCTACCCCCTCCTTTCTCGTACTTTGTATATCAAATAAATGCAGACGCGGGGAAAGGATTGAATCCCAGCGTTCAACCAGGTAACTCTGAGGGTTGAGAACTATTTTGTATACGTAAAACTGCACTCACCACCCACGCTGCACTTGCTACTTTATCCCCCTGTGACTAGCATACATGCCATGGCGAATATTTACTTCCGATTGTCCCGTCGTTCGCAAATATCGCGAGATGAACAGTGGCTTACTGTTTACCACATAAAATAAAACCAAAAATCAACAAACCTCTCAAAGTTATCTATGTTTTCTTTTTTTTTTCTTTTTTTTGCACAAATATGTAACATTACATTATACTTTGTCATGATATGATAAATATATTTTTAACATGCTGTTGGAAAATATTTATTGTCCCCAAAGTGGCAATTCGGTTTGCAACAGGCAATCCACATCATAAAAACAACACAAAGACATAAATATTAAACATAACTACCATGGATACCATCATGATGGACGTGAGTGAGATAAAAGACACCAAGACCAAGTGTACTGACAACAATGCAGCAAATTCAGAAACTGAACTGCTGATGGGACAAAATACCTGAGATGACCTGAGATGACGTGAGATGAATAGTGTCTAACATACGTATCCACACCTTTAAGCATTTTTCCAATTTAACACAACAATGGTACAAGCTTGAATAATCTATGATTCCTGGCTCTCTAACTCTAATTAATTTTGTTTATTACATATAGCCTACACTTCTGCAGCCCGCTGTCAGCTCTAACTCTGCTCATCAAGTTCAAATTCCCACTACCTCATAGCCACTGATGCACCTTGCTTGATAAAAGTTGTTTCCCTCTTCATAGCAATTTTCAAGTTTGACAAAAGAAGCAGGGGATGTTTTAAGATGTGCCATGTCAAGTGATTTTTAAGCTCCTGGTTAAGCTGGAATTTCCCCTGGGATCATTAAAGTTCCTATCTATTTATCTATCTATCTGTCTATCTGTCTATCTATCTATCTATCTATTTATCAATCAATCTGTCTATCTGTCTATCTATCTATCTATCTATCTATCTATCTATTTATCAATCAATCTATCTATCTATCTGTCTGTCTATCTATCTGTCTGTCTATCTATCTATTTATCAATCAATCTGTCTATCTATCTATCTGTCTGTCTGTCTGTCTGTCTGTCTGTCTGTCTGTCTGTCTATAGCCTATATGAAAAACGTAATTAATTACAGTTTTTCTCAGTCGCTTTGGTACATTTCTCGAATCATCCTCGACATTTGCAAAACAGTTAGTGCATTTCTCAAAACAATTCGTACAAATAGCAAAACATCATGGATTACCTGCAAAAGCCAGTCTCTTGCTCAAAATCCTTGGTTCATCTCTCAAAAGTAAATATCTGTGTCAATGAATGTGTCAGTGCCATCAGAATGACAAGTCCTTGTGTCATTGTGTACGGATAAGACAGTCAAATTGATTAGTCATGTTGTCAATATAACAGTCTACTCTGGAGGGGTGTTCTGATATAAACTATGGCTAAAGTTCTGATGACAATTATTGTAAATTGTAAGTTACACCTTAGTGTATGTGGGAGATTGACTGCAAGAGACTGGACAAGATTCACATTTACGCTTTTACTGTTTGTACTGTAATTTGTTGACAGACCATGTCACTGCGATACAGAAAGGAAAAGACAGCACTGCATAGCACAAAGAAAAAAACAAAAAAACAACAGAAATGTGAACATAGGACAATCTCCTTAGGGAAAACTGTACATGCAGTGCTGTAGGAATTACAGTGCAGTCTTCCTACGCCTCCTGACGTTCCTGTCTGTTGGGCCACAAATTCTCATCCACATCACAATGAATATCTTCTCTTGTGATGCAGCGTGGAAAGAATCTTTTAGAGTGTCTTATGCAGCCTCTGCAGGCATCTGCTGTGATGTCATCACACGCTGCATCCATGGCAGCCAGAAGGGTCATCTGTGTATGTGGCTGGCGATCATATACTTTCCAGTATTTCCAGTTGTTCTCCCAACATTTGGCTGCACCCTTTGACCAGCCTCGGCCATTGTAAGCCCATGATTGAGAACGTGGTCTACAAGTGTGGCTCTTATCTCATCAGGAACGTGCATTATGTCCTCAGCCTCTTCTGCCTCTTCCTCTGTTTTGCCTCCCAGCTCCACCGCCACACAGCCTCACTCCTCTTCCTCTTCTTCTTCTTCTTCTTCTTCTCTCTGGCTGTTGACCCCATCCAATTCCTTGTCCTTCCATTGTCAGACATTGTAACATTGTGTTGTGCTCCGGCTATATATATACTTGCCAGTTGATGGTTCATGAGATGCATCTTTGAGCTATTTCAGAAAACTGGTTGATCTAATGCTTCACACATTTCCCTTCGTTAGAGAAAGTCAAGATTCACCTGGGAGCAATTTACCAATTCAGGACAGATTTAGAAAAAAAGTCTAATGGAAATATATAGAAATATGCTTGACATATTATGACAACTTGTTCAACCATTTTGCATGTAAAGACTTATGGGATGAACTAATGCCTAAATGTTGTGGGGGGGGGGGGGGGAGGGGGGTGAGACTATTCAACAGAGACCCCATTATAATACATTTTGATCAACATGACATAAGCAATTGATAATGTAGGTATAATTGTACATAATCATTTGCATGGATGTACCAAAGCATTTGCAACTTGTTCAAAGAAATGAGAAACTGCTTTTTTCGACGTGCACAAGTGACACAATGATGTGAAGATCGAACAAGTAGTTTTGAGAATTTCAATTCTGATCTGAGAAATGTACCAAAGCGACTGAGAAAAACTGTAACAAAACAAGAGCAGTCCAATAAACGGTGAACAAGTTAACCTGAAACCGAATGCTTGAACATGATCTTAGTTAGGTGTTTTTTTAAAAGGGGCTATATGTAACTTTCAAAAATACTGTGTTTGTAGCGACCCTGCATGGCCTTTAGGTGAACTGCACCAGTAACCTGTTGCTCGCTCTCCCTCACGTGCTCGTACGTACACAAACGAGCGTCATCATCGGCCGTGAAACACTGGATATTTACCGGCATAATGTTTACAGAGGAGGTAAGTGGTCATACACATGTGAAAGTCTGTGAAGGAGTCTGTGTGTCTGTATTCAGTCTCGGCAGGCACTGGCTGAGAGCAGGAGTGTGTGATGAGTTTGTCCGCCTTTGAGAGCTCCTAGAGCGGACAGAAGTGTGTGGAAGACATCCTGGAGCTTGTGCTGGGAAGTTCTGTAAAGAGAGTTTGTTTAATAACAGATCATTGAGTCCTTCAGTTGTAGGCTATTTGTTGGTATTTTATTATTCCCTTTGCAAATGGAAGGAACAAGGCTTCAGAGTGAAAAATCAGTCTGCAGCAAAGCTCAGAGAAGGGCAGACCCTCTCTGTACTATATAGACACTCGTTATGACGCATCCCACTGTGGCTCTGCTGAGATAAAAAAGAAACACATGGTACGGACAGTTCAATCCGGGAAGACAGTTTCATCAAGTGTCAAGGTCCTTTTCTATTACAAAAGATCAGTTTCTGGGTCCAGTAGGCACATACATTTTCCATGACACTATTGCACTTACAGTTTAGAGAATGTTAAGACAGTTACGAAAAATGAGTCAAAACAATGAAGAAAACTGTAAATACCTTGACAAAGGGAAACACACACAGATCTGAAAGTTATTCAATCATTTTTATTGTTTCCAGTTTCACTGTAACTAAAGTAGAAAAGGTACAGAAAGAAAAAAAGAGCAGATAAATACAAAGTGAAAGTTTTAATTTCACTGCATACCAGTGGGATCCTTCTTTATAGCACAATCCAACAACTTGTCTATAAACCTTACAAAAATGTTAGGAGACATGCATTAACTCTGTCATAATTCATCCTTTCGTTTTTTTTTTCTGATAATTTGTGGTCGGGTTGTGGTAGCAACATGGGAAGCATGTCAGCCCAGACTTTCTTCTCACCAGGAGGCATCCTTATCAGATGCCACAACTCTACTCCAAGCTCCCCAGGACGTCCAAGCTCATCCTCCTCTCTCATGACGTAACTAGTAAAATAGCCTACTTGCATTCACATTAACAGCACTCACCCAAAAAATTATTGACACATTTTGTTCATCTAAATTTATTGTGGTGAAAAAAATTGTTAAAGTAACTTCATAAATTGAGGAAGTATAACTGTTGATGAATTTGTATGATTTATGGTCTCTTCATTAGTTCAAGATCAGGCAGGCGGGAGGGGGGGGGCCTTAAAATCTTTTTACTCTCATTAATTTTAAAAATATCTTTATATTCTAAAATGTGTTTTTTTTTACTCTCATTAATTAAAAAAATATCTTTATATTCTAAAATGTGTTTTTTTTACTCTCATTAATTAAAAAAATATCTTTATATTCTAAAATGTGTTTTTTTTTACTCTCATTAATTTTAAAAATATATTTATATTCTAAAATGTGTTACATTACATACATTGATTTATAATCATGTAATGCCACCTTTTTTCTTCCTCAGTCTGCTTCTGTTTTTTTGTTCGCAACACAAAACAGTAAAGCGCATTATATACAGTGGGGGAAATAATTATTTGATCCCCTGCTGAAGTTTGACCAATTACAAAGAAGTGAGCGGTCTATAATTTTTATGGTACCTTTATTTTAACAAACAGAGACAGAATATCAAAAAAAAAAAAAAGTCCAGAAAAAAACATTGTATAAAGTTATACATTCATTTGCATTCGATTGAAGGAAATAAGTATTTGATCCCCTAAAAACCAACACGAATTCTGGCTCCCACAGACCGGTTAGCCACTCCACCACCATGGGTAAGACCAAAGAACTCTCAAAGGACATCAGGGACACGATTGTAGACCTGCACAAGGCTGGACTGGGCTACAACACCATCAGCAAGAAATTTGGTGAGAAGTAGAAACTGTTGGTGCAATTATAAGAAAATGGAAGAAATATAAAATAACCAACAATCGCCCTCTGCCTGGAGCTCCATGCAAGATCTCGCCTCGTGGGGTAAGGGTGATCATGAGAAGGGTGAGGGATCAGCCCAGAACTACACTGGAGGAGCTTTGCAGCTAGGACCACAGTCACCAAGAAAACCATTGGTAACACACTGTGCCGTAATGGATTGAAATCCTTCGGTGCCCGCAAGGTCCCCATACTCAGGAAGGCACATGTACAGGCCCGTCTGAAGTTTGCCAATGAACACCTAAATGATTCAGAGAAAGCTTGGGAGAAGGTGATGTGGTCAGTTGAGACCAAATTGAACTCTTTGGCATAAACTCCAGTTGTTGTGTTTGGAGGGAGAGAAATGCTGAATTCCAACCCAAGAACACCGTCCCCACCGTCAAGCATGGAGGTGTAAACATTATGCTTTTGGGCTATTTCTCTGCTAAGGCTACAGGACAACTTCACCGCATTGAGGGGACGATGGATGGGGCCGTGTACTGTAAGATCTTGGACGAGAACCTCCTTTCCTCAGCCAGAGCACTGAGGATGGGTCTTGGATGGGTCTTCCAGCATGACAACAACCCGAAACATACGGCCAAGGCAGCAAAGGAGTGGCTCAAGAAGAAGCACTTTGAGGTCATGGAGTGGCCTACCCAGTCTCCAGACCTTAATCCTGTAAAAAATTTGTGGAGGGAGCTGAAAGTTCGAGTTGCAAAGCGGCAGCCTCCAAACCTTCAGAATTTGGAGAGGATCTGTAAAGAGGAGTGGACCAAAATCCCTCCTGAGATGTGTACAAACCTGGTGACCAACTACAACAATCGTCTGACTTCTATGCTTGTCACAAGCGTTACTCCATCAAGTACTAAGTCATGTTTTGCATGGGGATCAAATACTTATTTCCTTCAATCAAATGCAAATGAATTTATAACTTTATGTAATGTTTTTTTTCTGGACTTTTTTTTAAATATATTCTGTCTCTGTTTGTTAAAATAAAAGTACCATAAAAATTATAGACCACTCACTTCTTTGTAATCGGGCAAACTTACAAAATCAGCAGGGCATCAAACAATTATTTCCTCCACTGTACATATGTACCTCTGAAAGCAGAACATTTCAGTACATTAATTTTTGCCATTTGACATTCACAGCGTAATTCAGTGAAAAATCTTTCCCAAACTAGTGGGAGGAAAAGTTGTGATTGTGTATTAATCTGTGTGCACATTGCTATAAAAAGGATACTGTTTTTATTTTTTTATTTTTATTGTGATAAGGTGAACAAGTACAAAACAAAAATGTGCACATAGTCATGACAATTAAAGCGACGGCAAATAAACAAAACAAAATCAAAATATGCAAACATTAGCAAAGACAAATACAATTGAAGTAAATATAATAAAAGTCAAGTAGTAAGTTGAAGTAGTGTATAAGAAAGGTGTGAATGTGTGTGTGGTAGTATAATACATTAAAGTGAGTGGCTGAATGGGAAGTAGCAAGAAAAATAAATAGCAACAAAATTGAAGATAATTGAGAGGAAGAGAAAAGAGGGGAGAAAAACAAAAACAATATATATGTGTCAACATTAAAGGAAAGAAGAACATTTTACATTTTAATTTCAGTTTGAGGTATGATTTTTCTGAGATTTAGGTGAATTATGAATGGATTCCAGGTGTTATTAAAGGCTGATATATTGTTATTCTTGCAGGCTGCGATTCTTTCTATTACAATGTGTTCTGTGAGTAGGTTGGTCCAGTGAGTTATGTGGCAGTATCTTTTTGAGTTCCAGTTCTGATAGATGATTTTCTTGGCGATAGGAAGGGAAGGTCTGCAATTGAAGTGGTTTTACATTGGTTTTGTTCCAGTTCTAGCCATTGGTTGTTGTGTTTTTCTTTTTTTTTGCGTCCATTTGAATAAATATTGTAATTGATTTGACAGATGGTAGTAGAGAAAGTTTGGTGCTTCGAGGCCGCCCTGTGACTTATGGTTTTGTAATGTTTTGTTTTTCCAGTAAAATTGTGATGATAATGAATCTATTGTTTTAAACCATTTGTCAGTGGGAGTGATGGGGAGCATTGAGAATAAATAATTAATCTGTGGTAAGGTTTTAATTTTAACTGTGGGGATTCATCCAATGGGAGTGAGTGGTAGTTTGGTCCAGCGCTTTAAGTCATCCTCTATTTTTTTTAGCAGGGGGGTGTAATTAAGGTGAAATAATTCTGACAGCCTGGGCGGAAATGTTAATGCCTAGGTATTTTAAATTGCCAGTGTTAAATGGGAGGGTGAGATCTTGGGCTGCAGAATCCCAGGCTCCTTCTGATATTGGCAGGATGGTTGATTTATTCCAGTTTATGGTATAGTGAGAGACGGAAGAAAAATTTGTAATAATATTGAAGGTTTCTTGTAATGACGCTGAAGGATTTTGTAGGTGTAATAATAGATCATCTGCGTAAAGGCTTATTTTATGCTCTGCTTGTTCACTGTAGATTCCTTTAATGTTATTGTTTTGTCTTATAGCTGCTGCGAGAGGTTCGATGAAAATTGCAACTAGGGATGGAGAGAGTGGGCATCCTTGTCTGGTCCCTTGGTGTAGTGTGAAGTTCGGTGAAGTGATCCCATTTGTGCTTATTGTGGCCCTAGGTGATGTGTACAGTGTTCTTACCCAGTGGATGAACGACTCTCCAAAACCAAACTTGCGTAAGGCGCTGAATAAGAATGTCCAGTTAACTTTATCAAAGGCCTTTTCCGCATCCAATGAGACGATCATGGTTTTGTCCTGTTGTTGTTGTGATATGTGGATTAAGTTGAAAAGCCTGCGGATGTTGTCTGAGGTGTGTCAGTTTGGTCAGGGTGGATTATCATTGGAATAACTGTTTCTATTCTTGTTGTTAGTGTTTTTGTAATCATTTTTAGATCAGTGTTGATAAGTGAGAGGGGGCGGTAAGCTGGAGGGGTGGGTAGGGTCCTTATTGGGTTTCAAAAGTAGTGTCATTACAGCAGTGTTCATGTGTGTGGGTATGTTGGAGGTTGCTTTAATTTCTGTAGTTACTGGAATAGTGGTGATAATATGTCCTAAAAGTGTTTGTAAAGTCCGTCTGGTCTGGAGATTTATTGCTTGGCATTTTATGTAGGGCTTTGTGTAGTTCTTCAGTGGTGATGGGTGTATCTAAAAAGTTGGCTTGTTCTGATGGCAGGGTTGGTAGTTCTAGGTTATTTAGAAAGGTGCCTATTTCTGATTGGTTGGGTTCATGATCGGGGGAGTACAGGTTGCTGTAAAATTTATAAAATACTTTATTTATATCTTCTGGGTTATGGGTGATGGTGCCGTCAGTGTTAAGTATAGATGGGATTATTGCTTTTTCCTTTTTGAATTGTAGAACATTAGCCAGGTATTTGCTTGATTTGTTACTGTATTGAAAGTTCTCATATTTGAGCTGTTGGATAATGAACTGTGTTTTTTTTATGTATGATGCTTTCCAGTTGGCATTTAAGTTGATTCAATTCATTTTGTGTTTGTTCACTGGGGTTATCGCTGTGTAGTCTTGTTAATTGTTTGATTTTTGTGTCTAGATCATTTTCATGTTTTTGTTCCTGTTTTTTCTTGTGTGATGAATATGATATTATTATTCCTCTTATTACTGTTTTGCATGTTTGGAGAGTCGTTCATCTCCAGAAAGAAAGCCCACTCTCTCCTAATCAATTACATAAAATCAGGGTCTTGTAGAAGTGATGTATTAAAGCGCCATCTTGTGAGCGGCTTGATGTGTGATTTGATGTTTATTGACAGGGAGACTGGAGCGTGATCACTGATTATGATGGGATGAATTGTATTTTCTCTAATATGTCGGGAGAGTGAATTACTTATGAGGAAGAAATCTATTCTGGAGGATGATTGGTGGAGGGCTGAAAAGTCAGAATATTCTCTGGATGATGGATTTCTCATTCTCCAACTATCGCCAAGTCCAAGATCCTTCATGTATTGCTTAATTATTTCCGTGGAGTGCCAGATTCTTGAGTTAGCGGGGGTGCTCGAGCGGTCAGTTGTGGGGTTGATAACAGTATTGAAGTCTCCAGCTATGATGATATTGGATGAGTTATTTAGTAGTGAGAAGAAGTTTTGGAAGAAGGATGGGTCGTCGTTGTTGGGGCCGTAAATGTTTGCAAGTGTGAATGTTGTTTGGTTTATTGATCCATTAATGATGGTAAATCTTCCATCTGGGTCAGTGAGAGATGAGGTACAGTATGTGTGAATGGGATGTTTTTATTTACTAGGACTGAGACGCCTCTTTGTTTGCTGTTGAATGTTGATGAATATATTTTATTGAGTTGTTTGAAGTTGAGGTGTTGTGTTTCTGAGTGTGTGAGGTGGGTTTCCTGTAAAAAAAGAAACACTGCCTGAGGCTGTCTGTACAAACAGGTATAACATAAATACAGAGAGACATACACATCACAGGACATAAACTTGTTAAGAGTGAGGGGTGAAGAACAAAAACAAAGCAAAACATAAGCTTCTGCACAAATGACATAAGGGAGAAAGTCTGAGGGGGTCATGGGTAGGTCAGGATGTCGGGTAAGAAGCTTAGAGTGTAATAGAGAGCGATATTTATTTTATTTTAGGAACGTTTAAACCAGATTAAGTCCGTTCATTTAGAAAAGCCATGGTGTGATTTTTGTGTTTCGGAATAATTGTCCTTCAATATACAGCTTGTCAACGACCAGAGATGCACGTTTGTTGTTGCTCCTGTTTTCTTTCAGAATGGGGTAAAGTATTTTCCGGCGTTCATTTATTTCTCTTGGGTATTGGTCATTCATTCCAAATGATGTTCCTTTGAGTTCCCTTCCTTTTTCTTTTGACCTGTTCTTTTTGCAGATTGTGTTCAAATTTTGCGATAATTGGTCTGGGTCCTTTGTCTGATGATCTGCCGAGGCGGTGAGCTCTGTGAAATGTTATGTTTTCGACGGTGTCGGC
Organism: Labrus mixtus; assembly: GCF_963584025.1. Taxonomy (NCBI): domain Eukaryota; kingdom Metazoa; phylum Chordata; class Actinopteri; order Labriformes; family Labridae; genus Labrus; species Labrus mixtus. The sequence goes on along the minus strand of NC_083612.1, from coordinate 15,923,736 downwards.
TGGTATTTTCAGGCGAGTTGTCATGAAGTTTTTGATGAGAGATTCCGGAATTGTCGGGTGTTTGTTCGGGAATGCCGGAGAAGATGAGGTTGTCACGCATTGGAACGGGTTTGTTGCTATTGCTATAAAAAGGATACCGTTTCTGTATGCAGATTAAAGTTCTTTTTTTCCACCCACCCATCACTATGAAAGGCGTAACAATCTGAATTGCAGCGGTTTCTTTAAGTACAAATAATCAACAGAAAAACACAGCTCTTGTCCTGTTCCTGGAAAGATGTAAAATAGTCCATGATGTAAAGACAAGGTCATACCTCAATCTCAGGTCTGTATTTACAATCCTACAGAGAAAGGTTTTCTAAAGGCAGTATGTTTAAAAAAAAAAAAAAAAACTAATAATGCATCAGCACTTAAAAATCAATCACTGCAGTAGACCTTATGTATAAGAGTAAGCGTCTAGCTCTTCCTGTCGATGAACTGCAGGTTGATGGGGGCAGAGGGGCAGAGCAGGCCGTGGGTTTTGGCCTCGACATCAGCAGTGAGAGGAGAAACACCAATGTGGAACTTTTGAATGAGCTGCAAAAGAGACAAAACACAAAAAAATCATTTAGATTGCATGTACACTTTTAATTGTGACAAGTAGTCTCTAATTAGTGTGTATTTGAAAAAAAAAAGATCTTTAGTTGCACAGCTGTTTGGAGAATCATATTGATTTCAGAGGGGGTAATTCCTTGTTATCACTATGGCCGCCCCAAACTACATTTTTGAGATGCAATTAAAATGTGCCTTTTCCGTGCAGATTGTTTATCTATTTTGCACAGATATAATTACGCAGAGGTTCTCAAAAAAGCTTCCTTGTTAAATTTTTTTTACCGTATTTAAATATTAATCATTATGATACATGTCATCCTATTTTGGAGTCACTCACTTTGTGCTCAGACGTGACGCTCTGATGACACTGCAGATAATACTGAGAGTGTTGTAAACTATGGAATCCGAGTGCCCTCTGCTGGAAAAACTTATGATACCATTTCTAAATCACCTGAAGCAAAGAGTTTCTCATTGTACAGTATACTCTGAAAAAAGTCCAAACTGATCCTATAATATTGGCCAACAGATATATTTGTCGGGTTCTGTTTTTCTCGTTTCAAAATGTTTATCAGTGTTTCGGATACAGCTTTCATTTATGGTTTCTTGATTGTCCATATTATTTAAGCATATTTGTGTGCATATATAAGAAGTCATTCCCATACCCTTGTGAGAGCGAGATGCATCTCTAACTCTGCTATTCTTCTCCCAATGCAGCTCCTGATGCCGTAGCCGAAGGGAATTGAACCAAAGTTGTCGACGCGATCTGTGGAATCTTTCCTTATCCAGCGATCTGGATGGAAGTCTATAGCTTCGGGGAAGTTTTCTTCATCCATGGATGTGTGGTAGTGACAAAGAGCCAACTGAGTCTAACAAAGATGATAAAAAAAAAAAAAGAAGAAGAAATTGGTTTGTGCTATGAAAACATCTTGGCTATTGTACATGCAGCTGTACAAGACACAGAAAGAGATGTACGAGTAATGCAGGATCATGTTACATCCAGCTCTCCTGTCCGGTTTTGGCTGCCTCACTTTTTCCTCGTGCAATCTCTAAATTTACATCCTTTATGGTTCTATGGTTCTTACCCCTTTGGGGATGAAGTATCCGCCCACCACCAAGTCATCCTGTGTGATCCGTCCGTTTCCTGGGAGAACTGGAAAAAGCCTGCTCCCAGGGAGAGACACAAAGACTTTTTATTCAACAGCCTTATACGTTAATCTTACTAAGAAGTTCAACTCTAGGAAAAGTAGACTAATGAAAGGGAGGAAGAATGAACAAATGAAAAGGTACTCATGTAAACATCTTAAACAAAGGCAAGCAAGTCTTTTCACTTTGCAAATGAGGGCCAACAAAGAAGACAAACATGTGTTTACAGCAAGAGAAGAAATCTGAAAGAGGTTTCAAAACAACATGCATTCTGCACCTGAGAGTCTCTTTGACCAGCCCCCGGATGAGAGGAAGACGAGAGACATCATCAGCTGTGGCAATTGCTCCATGTCCCAGAGTATTCGTCACTTCTGTAAAGATTTGCTCCTGTATTTGAGGGTGCCGGGCTAACAGATAGCTGGCCCATGACAGGGTGAAGGATGTCTACGAGAAAATAAAGGTTTTGTTTTACTTGAATGTATTGATTCAACATTGTTATCATTTAACAGCTCTCCTATTGGATATTTGTGAACCTTTTTTGTTGTTTTGCAACAGGTTTGACTGCAATTCAAGCTGACACAAGATGTTGTGCAAGTGTTAGGAAACTGGGAGGGGATTTGGCTATGAAAGGGGCTAAATCCACATGTTGAACAGACACACTGATACAATGGATTTAAATAACTGAAAATAATCCTTAACATATCTAATGTCGAACTACCCACACAGACACTCCCTGACCATTTTCATCTGCTCTTTCCCTGCATGCTCATTTCATGTATCTCCTTTCTCTCAATTGTTACAGCTCTTCCTTTTTCTCAGACATTTCATTTAAATGACGTTGGCAGATGAGCAATGTTAGAAAAATGTGTGTCACCTTTTCTCTATTCAAATCCTTTATTTACTGGCTGTACTGTAATGCCCTGTTACCGCAACACAAAACCTAATCATTTCCCTGGCATAATGTCCATCTTCCTCTACAGCCCCTTTGCTTTTATACCCACTGTATATGCACTGCTAGAAAAGGCACACATTTGATCTGCTACACTGTACATGTTACAGTGTATAGACCCCAGAGTTCAGTGTGGGGTGTTTTTCTCTCAGAGGACTAACTAATGTGCATAAAATCATTTTCCTTGTCAAAGTGCTGTCAGCTTTTTAACTTTCCCATATCCCGCCTTCCCTGCTTAGACTCCCTCTCCCACTCTGTCACCACCCTCTTCCACTCATCTCCCCAACATGCATCTAATCATCCCCAGCTGGGACGGATGCTTGCAACACCTCAGACAAAGCCAGAGAGGAATCATATGACAAAAGCTCTTCCAAACACAACACAGACAGGCTCCTCTAACCCTGTGCCCTCCACATCTACTGTATCGATGTGACGCTAACTCCCACATTTTTAAGCCATTTTATAACAGCGTCCCTCTTCCTCTTCCTCAGACCCCAGCCCTTTACTGTAATCACACCTCTGCCCAGTCTGTGCAATAACTCTGGCTCTGACTAATGTGTCTTGACAGCTCTTGTGTATGCTGAGTAAAGGCGAGCACACCACAGGGTCAGGTAATGGCTCAGCTAAAACCACCCCCTACCAGGCCGTGACCGTTGCAACAAGTTTAACAAAAACACACACTCTTTTATCCCATTGCCCCCAAGCTCAGAACAAAACACTCCACAGCCATAATTCTCATTAATCTGACAGTACCCCAAACAAATTAGGCAGAGACTGTGCACACAGTGTAAATGCACACACACACACATGTAGCAGACAGAGTGGGACAAGTTTTTAAAAAATCATTCTGAATGAATGAATATTTCAGATAAGGATGAAAACTTTTTTTTTCTGAAAGAAAAATTAATTACATTTTATTTATGTATTTTCATCATTCTGCCTCTAGTTGGCAAATGATTTAACTGTGTAATAGAAACATCAAAGGTCCAAAAAAAAGATCCCCTGCTTCTTCACAGCATTTCTTATTGCTTTGTCCTTAAATTTGCATTAAAAAGTGATAAATAAGGGAATCATTTAATGTCATTAACCCCTAAAGTCTAAATTATTTTCAATGGAAACCCTTTTCAAGCCTGATTTTAAAAAAAACATACACAACACAGATGTCTGGCAGAGGGGGAAAAAAAGACAAAGCCCCCCTGTGTGGATCTCACAGATGCAGACAAATGACAAGAAACCAAATCTGAGTGAGAACAAGTTTGTCAGTGGGATACTGTCTCACCCCCCTGATTCACTGCTCTGACCTGACGCTGGCACAGGCACACAGGCACAGATGTGGTGCCAGAAACCCAACTCCTGAAACTCAACACTGCCTCAAACACACACACACACACACACACACACACACACACACACACACACACACACACACACACACACACACACACACACACACACACACACACACACACACACACACACACACACACACACACACACACACACACACACACACACACACACACACACACACACACACACACACACACACAGTAACACACAAGTGCAACTTCCAAACCCTCCACACTCATTGTACCTTTACACTCCCTGAACTCCTCTCTGCATAAACTCTATGTAAAAACTCAAACACTCAAACACACACACACACACACACACACACACACACACACACACACACACACACACACACACACACACACACACACACACACACCGTGTCAACGCCGGCCAGAAGCATCTCCGTTACATTGGCGTAAATCTCCTCTATGGTCATCTCCCTGGTAACTAGCATGTGTGTGAGCAGTCCACCCTTCACTTCCTCGCCCCGCTCCAGCTGGGCCTTAATCTCCGAGAGACGCTTATCAACGTGAATGAGGCCTGAGATTATAAAACAGAGACAGAGAGGGTGGGATGAATGGAGATGGGGAGGGGGTGTGTGAATGGGAGGTGAAGGAAAGGCAAGAGAGGAAAATAACATGTTATATAACAGAGGGACCCCATCCTCCCACAATCCCCTGGTACAGCAGCAGAGATTTATATGCAAATCAACATTCCTTTCTATTGATGCCAGGCTTTTTATCTTCCAAATGTTTGCTTACCCAGATTTAATCTTGAATGTTTTAAGATTTCAAAAGTTCTGCATAGAAAGCGTTATCTAACATCTATACAACCTGGAAAACCAATCAAAGACTATCTTTTTACAGCCAAAGAAATGTTTGGTGTGCATTAAATAACTCTTTTTCAAGCCACTCAGAAAAAATGGGACAAAATGTTTAAAGGGACATAACATCAATTTTACACAAGAAGATAAATTAACTTATCAGTGGAAGTCTGAAAAGTCTTTAAAAAAATCCCAATAATGGTAATAGGGTCATCTCAGTCTGGGTTTAGGGACTTCAGTTTCATAACAGAGTCTTCAGAGCATCTGGATTTCTCCGCTTCAGTTTCCTCTTTTGTAATCTATCCTTTGGGATTTCTCCTTGTTTTTGCACGTGCAGGACAAAACAGCTAGAATGCCCTTTTAATGTAAATGAACACTGGTAACTACAGATTGACAATTCAGAGACTAAATACAAGTTTTACAAAAAGTTTCTATGTGGTCAAAAATCCCAACACCTACTGAATTTGAAGAGGCCGTCCCACGACTGACAGAACTCCTCCCATGGTTTGGGGATGATGGGGCGGAGCCATTTGGGGATCGCGCCGGCGTACATGGTTGTCTTGAAGGAGCTGAACATGAGGTGTAGAGCACCGATGTAGTCTTGTGTGTCCTCTGGAATCTGGTCTTGCAAGCAGCCCAGTCGGCATTCATATAAAATGGCTGCAACACCTGTAGGATAAAGGCGGGAAGCAGATCATCTTTAATCATCAATAATCTTTTCTGAACATCTGCAACAAGGTGTTTTAGTCATCACTTGGTTTTGGATGCAAGTTTCAACTAGTTTTGTCAACTAGAAAGGCATCACAAAGTAGAAAATGTAAATAGAAGAGAATAAAATAACAGTTTCAGGATCTTTACCAACCTTCCATGGCATATTTGAAGAAGAGATCATTCACATTGAGGACAGTCGCTCCATCTGTCTGTTGGGTGCACAGAATACTGACTCTCTTGATCAGGTCATCCACCACTTGGTTCACATCATCAGAGAAGACTGCTACATCCCGGGGTCGCATGATGAGCTGTCTGAGCACACTCCGCATCTTCAGCCAGTCCTCTCCCTCCCTGGACAACAAGACACAGGAAACCAGGTGAATTTGGGGAAATTTTCATTAATGGTTAACACGTGATTTTCTGGAGAATCAAAGGCTAAATGTAGCCTTATTTCAGAGAATAACACAAGCATGCCGTTTAGAAGTAATAGTATGGAAATGTAGCCTTGACAACACGTTTTGTACTGTTCCGTTCTGCACATATGGAACTCCAGTCCAACTCCAAGTCATTTATTTCTGGAGCTTCATGTCCAGTCTCACAAGTCAAAGATTAAAGGGGACTTACGCTGAGATGAGGCCTGTAGCACGGCCCCTCATGTCTCTGTACTCCTTCCAGGACTCCATGTTAGCTCTCTGAGGGGCCACACCTTCAGCCCTCAGCACCTCGGCCACCAGGTCACGATCCGCCACCGAGACCACCAGCTGAGGTCCAAAACGAGATTTGAAAATTTTGCCAAACTTCTTTGAGTGCTCCAACTGGAAAAGATCAGGAAAAGAAAAAACACAAATTAAGAAGATTTTAAATTGTATTTGTTTTAGTTGTTTGGGTAGCACTGTGTTACTGTGTGTTTTAAAGTGCTGTACAAATGTAGCATCACTGACTTACTTAGATTTACCTCTTGATGGACTTTAGAGAATACAGGACACATTTTACTTTATTGGGCTTAAATATTTTTGATAAAAATCGAATTATTACTTGTTAAATATTGACTGTATCAGAGACATTTGAATGGATTTTATTTATATTAATTTTAGTGGATTACATTTTAACAGCACAATGCTGAATGCCAGCCATGTCACTTTTAATGTTTTGAATGTGGTGACAGTGTGGGTCGAAGTCCATCTTTTAAGGGTCAAATTTCACACAACTAATTAGTACGACTAGTATGAGGTTTATTGCTTCCTTTTTGTTGGCAATTGCTTATTCTTATCTACAGAAGAGGACTTCTGCCATATTGTGAATGGATAGATACTTAATGGTATCCTCCAATACGGATTGAATTTGAATTTACTAATAGAATGTTTTATTAACTAAATCTAATTGTACCTTTATAATCCAGTCATTTGGATCATTTAATCATTTTAATGAAAGTATAAAGACAATGTTCCTTTCACTTTTACAGAACAGTTATGTGACTTAAAAAATCCATATTAAGACGACTGTGGGCTGAGGAAACAAAAAGTACTACTTCACAGACAATACGTTTAAAAAAGAAGAAACAAACTACTTTCTCATTATTAAATTTAATTTAAAAAGAGGGGTTATTTATCTGATTTAACATTTTTCTTACAACATATGAGTCATTGTATTCGTCTTTAACTGTGTCAAGTTTCAGTAAACATTAGCACTGACTCGTTTCAATCTAAAGCAAACAACACAAGGGAACTTCTGTTTATTTTGTAGTTTTAGGTTTTGTAATGTACTACCTAGCCTACTGTTGATTGGCTAGTTTGGCTAATATGCACTCGTTTGCAAATTTCCAACTTTATTAAGATTTTCTCTACAGAGAGAACTGAACTCTTTAACGCGTGATCATCTGCTGCATCTTGTAATTCAGAGAACAAGTTCAGTGCCTCGTGTAACTCTTTAACACGCTTCAACAAAATTCAAATTTTGAGAGTCATAGGTGACAAGCGGCAAATCTCAGTGCGCTTGTGCGCAATGGCTGCGCCATTTCACGCATAGATGTCATAACTGGCTGACGCTGAGGATGAGCTGGCTCTTTGCCAGTGATGGGAACAAAGACAGTTTTTTTTCTGTTACATGAAAAAGCAATAAAACGCCTGATTAGTCCTTTTTCGACATCATTACCTGGATGTTATGAATTCTGCTGAACCCGTCTCTCCAGAAGAACTCAATCAAGTTGGATAAGGTGCTGGGTCCAGGCATCTCCTTCAGGCTCTTGATTTGAGTTTTCTCGCCGACTTCTGCCGCTGTGATTATCCTCTCAGGCATCGCTCCTTCCCTGGCTGGGGACACTCCATAAGACTCGCTGGCTGCAGACTTGTGTACGGCGCGTAAAAAGAAGAATACCTGATTGTGTAGCCGGTCTCCTTGAAAATGTTTCAAACATGCTGTAAAATTATTCAGGAGGGCCATTTTTATGATACTTTAGTTTCCGTGAGCACAAACGCTCGATGATTTAAGTTATTTGCAAAGTCTAAAAAAATAAAATAAAAGTTTACTTCTGTTGATGTAAATTTCTGGCACGTGCAAACTCAGTGCGTGGAAATGTTGGATAAGCTTGAGATGTAGAGCGATTTTAAAGGGTTCCTTGCACAAGCTCTCAGAGGTGGAATAGGATTGGATGTTCGCCTCTGAAGAAGGGAGGGATAACACTGCATTCGGATGTGGGCGTTTCTTACCCCCAAAAAGCAGCTGAGTTCATTGTTCTGTCTTTACTTCGTGCCAAAGCCCGGTTACATCACAAGAATCACTCAGACTGCGTGCACGTGTGCACATACGCACACACACACACACACACACACACACACACACACACACACACACACACACACACACACACTGGATGGAAGTTAATGTAATCACATGAAGCCAAATTACATGTTTACATTAGTCAGCAAACAGAATAGTGGAATCCCTCCCCAAGTCTGGATCATAAGCTAAAGCACAAATCATCCGCTGTTTACACTTATATATGTTATTGCTGAGTGGTTTGACAATGTTTAGAGTTATATTTTATGAAATCATGAGAGACTTTATAAAATCCCTGGAAAGTTGTAAGCTTGGACCTCCTAAAGGCTTGAGCTACTTATGAATTACAGTTTTTTTTTTTTTTGCTTGGAACTGAAAGGCAATTAAACCTCTCCCTAAGATAAATGGTATGCTAGTTTTATTTAACTGCATAAGCTGTTTTTTCAATTTAACTTGTTGTTTTTTTAGTAAAGGGACCTTGCACAATATTTCACATATTTGTTGCCAGTTGATGTATTGGACCAAACTAAAGCTAATTTACAATCTGCAGTCTCTGAAGACCTAAAAATACATTTCAGCTTGTTTTTTTTTGGGTGTTTTTTCTTCTTCTTACTTTTAGTCCAAACAGTCACAGTTAACAGATCTCATGAAACCATGCATCAGTTCTAAGGGTATGAATGAGCACATTTTGTATTCTACATTTTTTCTCCTTTACACTGTGATACAGTGTTCATTTCAATGGTGCATCCACTCCCACTCTACTTGTTTCACCACACAAATTCAAATCTTCTTTACTACTTTTCCCTCAAAGTTAATAAACCTCAATTTTCCAAAGAACAAACAAAGGGATTAAACCGGACAGGAGGAAGACGTGATAGCAGCCTCGCTGTGGCCTAGTGAAGGCTGACAGGGCAGACAGACAGAGGTGGCTAGTTTCCCACACTCACCACTTTGGCAGCTTGCACAAGGCACCCTGCAGCTTGAGATGTTGTTCTTTGACACTTCTTGAATATCTAATTCATGAAAAGCCAGTTGCCCCTCTCTTGCGCTTGCTTTTTCCTGTGCCAAGTCCAAAATAAGCTCAATGTTTTCTTTCCTCTCAATCTTTGTAGGGAAAATAATCATTCAACTACACTTGCTTTAATTGGATAGTAAAATAGAAATGTGGTTCAGCCAGTAGTTTAACCATAATAATATGCATCATTTGAATAATGTCATGTTTCATTTTGGCATTCACTGTTTAAATAATATTTCAATTGTTAAACTCAATCTGGTCTGAGTGATCCTCCATCGAGGGAGGTCTGGATCAAAACAATGGCTTCTGGGAAGTCATAATTAATTCCCTATCTTAATCTTCTCTCTTACATTAAGGTCTGAATCTTTGATACTATTCACAGTGCCCGTCCTACTTACAGTACCAGGCAATTCCAATATACAAATTCCATGAACCAAACGTGATACTCATCTGTACATTTACAACCACAGTAAGTTCACATGCAATCAGGTCAAATACGTTGACTCAGGCAATGCTTTAATATTTAACACACTTCTCAGTAAACTGATTTAGGTAAACTGAGTTTATTGTATAATTATCCGCCCCGGGTTAATGTGTGGAAGAATGTGTAACAGCAGGCTAAAGATAAGAGGATATTTGATTGTGATCTAAATATAAGCACCTTGAGCTCCCTCATTAATTCAGTGGAAGCACAGAGAGGAGGTAAATAATCTGTCAGTCAGTTGACCTGATCATTGGTTCACTTTGGTGAACATGGTGGCTAAATTAGTTAATTCCATTCTTAACAAAGTGGTTTACCCTGTGGCTCAATATGATGTTGGCCTTGGGGTTGTCTTAGAAGCTCTGTTAAATAAGCATGTATTCCCGCTGTTCATTTGCCCACAGATGTGAGGCTTAGAGAGCAAAACAGAGTGTTTTGCAGTAAGTGAATAGTTTAATCTTGTCACATCTCATCATTTCACTGAGTCATATAATGGTTTGTACAACCAAAATCTTATAATCTCTGATATATTTTTGTTCACAAAGAAATCATTTGTTCCCTGACCCGGTGCATCTCTGGGTCAAAGCACATGTGAGACACTAGTTTCTTGTTTAATACTGCAGGTCTCACCTCTGCTAATAGGGCTTTTGTAATGCAGCCATTGTTCTGCAGATCCACTCTGTTGGCATAACTTTAGCCCAATTAGGAAGGTGAGGTCCACAATCTTTAAGTCTTTCCTAACCAGTGTGGCGCGAGACCTTCTACCTTTAAATACTTCTGAGTTCAACAATATCATCATTCATTTTGCCATTTTCTGTCTTTTACCATTCCACACTAGTTGTTATCATTATTATCAGACGCAAATAGCTAAGGTTAATTTCCTCCACCTGTACTGTAAACAGGTTTTCCATTATGGCTTGCAAAAAGGTAAAAGAAAAAATAAATTCATGAAGCGTTTTCATTCAGAGTTTTCATGGTGTAACCCTGGGCACATCACTGTTAAAGGACAGCGCTGCACTAAGGATGTGGAGCTGCTGGCTGTAAGCATTTGGCCATATTACCTGCAGACGCTGCTGCAGCCTGTGAACTCATCCACAGTGTAGTGTCTCAGCTACAAACATCTCACCCCCAGTCTTTTTCATTCTCATCTCAGGAGACTTTAACCACGCGTCCCTGTCTGCCACTCTCCCTACTTTCACCCAGTATGTTGACTGCCATACCAGGGACAATACAACTTTGGACTTACTGTATGCAAACACCAAGGATGCATACAGATCATCACCCCTTCCCCCACTGGGGCGCTCAGACCACAACCTGGTGAGACGACATACCATTTACATACCTATGGTGAAAAAACAACCCCCCCCCCCACAACCAGGTATGTGAAGAAGTGGTCTAAGGAGGCCACTGAGGCGCTGCAGGACTGCTTTGACACCACTGACTGGGAGGTGCTGAGCAGCCCACATGGAGAGGACATCGACGGCTTGACACACTGTATCACAGATTACATAAACTTCTGTGTTGAGAACACTGTACCCACCAAAAAAAAATACAGTGTTTCAAGTCAAAGTCAAAGTCAAAGTCAACTTTATTGTCAATTTCAAAATATGCCAGACATACAGTGGAGCCGAAATTGCGTTTGTCTCCGACCCGCGGTGCAATACAACCAAAATGAGGTAAAAAGATAAGGTAAAATAGATAAAATAAAATGAGGTAAAAATATGATAAATAATATTTACAACAATAATATTTCTCCAACAACAAACCCTGGGTGACCCCTAAGCTGAAAACCCTGCTCAAAGAAAAGAAGAGGGTTTTTAGATCCGGAGATAGAGAGGAGCTGAGGAGGGTGCAGAAGGAGCTCAAGAAAAAAATCAAGGAGGGGAAAGCCAGCTACCGGGCAAAGATGGAGGAGCAATTACAACATGACACAGCCATCGTGGAGTGTGTGTCTAAGGGGAGCGAACAGGAGTACAGGCAGGTCATCATGGACTTTGTCGACTGGAGTGAGCTCAACCACCTTCAGCTCAACGCCAGCAAGACAAAGGAGATGGTGATTGACTTCCGCAGACTGCACCGGTGAACATCCTGGGCTTGGACATTGAGATGGTGGAGACCTACAAATACCTGGGTGTTCACCTCAACAATAAACTGGACTGGTCACACAACACCGACGTCCTGTACAAGAAGGGCCAATGTTGACTGCACCTGCTGAGGCGACTGAGGTCCTTTGGAGTGTGCAGGACTCGGCTACGGACTTTTTATGACACTGTGGTGGCGTCTGCACTTTTCTATGCAGTGGTCTGCTGGGGAGGAGGGAGCACAGAGAGAGACAGGAAGAGACTGAACAAACTGGTCAGGAGGGCCAGTTCTGTCTTGGACTGTCCTCTGGACTCTGAAGAGGAGGTAGGTGAGAGGAGGATGTTAGTGAAGCTGACATCCATCATGGACAACCCCTCTCACCCCCTGCATGACACTGCGGGGGCCCTGAGCAGCTCCCTCAGCAGCAGACTGAGACACCCACCCTGCAAGACAGAGCGCTACCGCAGGTCGTTCATCCCATCTGCTGTCAGACTGTTTAATCAGACTCTTTAACAGCATCACCACCTCATGACTCATTTCAATAATGCTACACACTGTGTGTGTGTTTTTAATAACAATAACTTTTTCCACAAGTGGAAGTGTAGATACCGTGTAATATTCTATTATTGTATTTTTTTATTTAACTGATGTAAATATGTTTGATTTTTAATTTCTATTTTTATTTTTAATAATTATATTCCTGTTTCCTGTTTTCTTGAGCTGCTGTAACGCAAACATTTCCCCCATGGGGAATCAATAAAGCTTATCTTTATCTTTTCTCCAGAAACGAAACAATTAGACATTTCCTTTAACACTACATTCTTTAAAAGAGACATTTCCAGTACAAAATATATGAGTGAAAACATCAGGAGCAGAGTAATTTCTGCAGATTTTGTTTTTATGAGTAAATGTAGCCACAGGTGAAAGTCCAACATGAATATGTGTGTTTTTTCTTCCTGATTCAGTTGCCAGTGAAGTGACCCCATCAGCTGATAAGATACATTACATGAAACAAATTATTCCACTCTGTGCCAAGTGACTTGGAGATGATCTTTTGTTTCTTGGATGCTCGACATTAATATAATCATTATGGTACATCTACACACACAGTGCATATGAGGTTTCTGCTAATACCCTGAGTCAGGCACTGCTTTAATCTTAATCATTCAAAGAAAACTGGTTTTAGTAATCTGGGTTTAAATGCTTTGTTTTCTAATGAGCTGATGTGAGTCAAGGTCAAGTTCAAGGTAAACTTCAGCAGTGAATCTGAAAGAAACACAAATAACAATACCTTTCACACCAAGGGGGGAGGATTTACATTATGCTGTTGATGGGACCAGTGGTACCAGGGACAAATGTAATGTGTAATTGCCTGCAGGATTTAAGAAAAAAATAAAATAATCTGATCCAACATTGATAGAATTAACCAATACTCAGATCAGCAGTAGTGTGGAGGGGAGGCACATGACTGATAGAAAAAGAGTGTGCCTCCTACAGGCCATTCAGCATGGTGGCGGAGTGAGTAATTCTTTTTTTTGTTGTTGTGCCTTTATTGGAGAGATAGGACAGTGGACAGAGCTGGAAATCAGGGAGTGAGAGAGCGGGGAACGACATGCGGGAAAGGAGCCACAGGCTGGATTTGAACCTGGGCCGCCCACCTGGAAGACTTCAGCCTCCATACATGGGGCGTGTGCACCAACCACTGCGCCACCAGCGCCCCAGGAGTGAGTAAGTCAAAATGGTACATTTATTTTTGATTGCCATGTTTACCTTAGAGATATATATGGTTTTCATCTTCAGGTTGCATTTGAAGCGTTGGCTTTAAGAGTAAAGTGAGAGAGCTCAGACAAGTGGACAATGTTCAGAAAACTTCATCAATATTGAATGACTCACTTTGTTATGCAGTGTTACACTTCTAAAACACTGTATGCAAGACACAAGAGAAAAAGCTTATTTCCTTACATTATACAGCTGACAAAATAATCACACACTATTAAGACCTACAGCATTTAAGTATAGATGTGAGTTCATTTATTGGTCAAATAAGATTCCATTTTAACTACAATAAGACTCACCTCTGCAAATTGAACTTTGGCAGTGTAATCATTAATCTACTTTTGCAGTTCCACCCAGCTGTCCTCATACTGTACATAGCTATGGTCTGATTGGGAACAAGGGAGTCATGGCTTTTTTTTCATCCCCTCTGACCAGTGTAACAACACACAATTAAGCCCCAGTTTCATCAAAGAAAATGTGTGATTTAAAAATTGTCATGGGCTGTAAAATAGTAAATCATTTAACAGAATAGTTTTTGACAAAGGTGATCACACTTATATGAAGAAAAGACTGATAAAGGTTGGATTTCAAAAGAAAATGACCTATCAGCCAGATTATAATGAACAGATTGATGCTTTCACTTCTAGATCCCTCAGTGTGTCCAAGGGTGTGCCACAGGGATCGATCCTGGGACCAATATTATTTATTTTATATCAAAAGTTTTGTTCATAATTATCCCAAGATAATTTATGTTTTTTGCAGATATAGCTCTGCATCTGCACCTAGCTATTTGTGAATACAACTTTCTTTTAATACTATACAATAGAACTTGTTTCATTTAAAATGTTCCAACTCATGATGTTTTAAAATGAAAAATTTAAATCAATGTGTTGTAAATGATTTAGATCAAAGCACATCTGGATTGAAAAGGTTTGAATTAAATTACATTAATTCTTAATTTTATAAATTGTAAATTGCCATCACTTTTAATCTATTATTGTAGATTTTTTTGGTCCCAGAGAATGGTTGATAAATGTTTTAAAAAAAAGATAATTTGGCCACACTTTTGTATGTAATGCATCAGTGGATATATTAACTCTAGTTTAAAATACCTTCTAAGGAGATAAACATGTTTTTTTAATATTGTCCTTATGTGTGCTAATAAGCTTTCTCATATGGCTTATAAATAAATAAACACACAAGTTGTTTTCATTCTTCGGTTTTTAAAGAATCAGACATTTCTTGTACAAAACATATTAAGTTTCAGTAAATTCTAGAAAAAAACATATCTCTTAAGTGAAAAAAATCAATTAAGCTTTCAGGAACAGACCAACATCTGCAGATGTGTGTTTAACCACATTAATAAACATTGGTAAGGTCACAACCTAGAAAATATTTTTTTTTCTTGATCAGATACAGTTATCTGTGAGGAGACCGTCAACAGCAGATAAGACTTCCATTCATTTAAAAAAGGCTTTAGAGCTGATCTTTACCCTCTTAAAAGGTTAATATCACTGTCTAAATATTCTGGTACGCATCCATTCTCATACCAAACAGACTTTAGTCTCTGAAATACACTGCAAACAGCAAGCCAATGCTTTCAAACATTATGGAAACTAGATTTATTTTCGTAAACAGTGCCTAACTATTTTTCAGAACAGGCCATGATTGCTCAGCTTCACCAATGTAACGTGGCACAGCCCAATTTCTCATTCTTATTTTTTTCAAATAGTGGTAAACAGTGGCTGACACTTAGGATGGAGTTTGCAAAGCAGTTAATCAAAAATCTGTGCATGTACAGTAAGTGCTTGAGAAAGCTGCATGTGATAGCTTCAAAATCATCAAATAGAGCGGCTCAGTCCTGCAGACATCCCTTGCTGTAATCTCAAAACAACACCTTTATTACCAGTTTTCAAGAAGCAGGTACAGTGTGTAATCGTTAGCTTCAGATCATCTCTTTCAGGGTTATCACAAGTCACTGCTCTGTTCTCCAGGACACTTCTGTACCTGCTGCTGGTCGTCTGATGTACGTCATTGTGCACCAACTTCTGAGCAAGTCTGTTATTTGCTGTCTTTTACGATAGTGCATTTACTTTCTGAAGCGCTTGAACAGAGGATGAATGCCTTTGCCTAAAGCTGATTTGCTTCCTCGACTTTGATACTCCATGTAAACAGTGTCGTCTGCACCTGACATGGAGCTCATGGTGCCTGTTCGCCTTGAGAACTGTAAAGGAGAGAGAAAAACTGTGAGAATATTGCTAAACACCACACCCGAAGTGCAAGCATGCACAAGCAATCATATATTTGAGTCCCAAGTACGGCTAAAATCCTCACCTGTGGTCGTGCCCCCAACTCCCCGGCCACAATTTCCTCCTCAGCATCCAGGTCTGAAGCAGCAAGGACCTTCTGAAGCAGCTGCTGTTGGTCATCTCTGGAGGAGAACATTAAGTCCTCTTCCTCCATTCCCGCTAGCTTTGTGATCACCTTTAAAAAAAGAGGTTTTTAAAACTTTTAGTTTTCAAAACAGGGATAAAAACAAAAACCAACATTGGTTTTGGAAAAATAGTTCAATGAAAAAATGTCTTCTGTATGAACAGGATGAAATAAGTCGTGTAATTTTGTGAGGAGACACAAATACTGTTAAACTGTGTGGAGAACACACCTTAAAGCTGTAGCCCTGGTCCACCAGGAACCTCTGCCTCTTGGTGGAATAAGCCATCTCCTGGGTGTCCTGGGACACCAGTGAATAGAAGTATGCATTGTACTCCTCTGCTACCATTCCTAAAAGAGCAGACAGTGGCAGTAAAAGTAACTGTATCTGGTCAAAGATGGGATGTCATGAAAAAGAAATGTCAGAACATGGGAATAACAAGCAAACTAAGTTTTGTCTTTGAAGACCGACTCACCTTTCTTGGCTCGTAAGACTCTGCCAAGCCTCTGGGCCTCCTGTCTGCGTGATCCACCGTGGGAGGAGATCTGGATCAGAACGTTTGCTTCTGGCAAGTCAAATGAGGTGTCTCCAACCTGTGGTGGAAGGGGTTTATCATGAATACACATACACAAAATATAGTGGATAAGCTTTGCACATGTGTTTTAGAGCACTGGTGATGACAGGATGGAATGTTTGTTTACTTTCAATGTGGCTACTTTATTCTCTAAAGCCTGGAAGAAACGCCAGGAGGGTTTAGTTCAATAGAACTCTTATTGTCAAGTGTCTACAGCTGTAGCTCAGTTGGTAGAGGTCATGACTAAACTGGAAGGTCGGAGGTTCAATCCCCAGATCCTGCAGCCACATGTCCGATGTGTGCTTGTCAAAGACACTTAACCCGGCGTGTTTGAATATGTATGAATGGGATTAGTAACTTCTGATGGCAACCCCTGTGGACAATGTTTTTTTTGTTTTTTTTTAATGAAAAATGTTGTCCTGATTTCTTATAGCTGTTTGCCTTATTTGATACCTACCCTGGTAGAGATTTCAAGCATAAACGATTAAGAAATAGTCAACCTTTATGCAGATGTTCACGTTTTTTTTTTGTCAGTCATAAAAAAGGCATTACTATTAATTAATTAAATCAGTTTCAGAACCAATTAAAAACTCCTCACAGGAGCTTTCAAGCACATTTCTACAAAATAAATATTTGACAGGAATCATACAGTAGGTCAATTAGTCACCCCTTTCAGTTCAGCACTTTCTAGATGCTCCTTTTGTAGAAATCATAGCCTCAAATTTATGCAGACAGGTCTTGATCAACTTTTCACAGGAATCAGGAACAGTTATTTTTCTTAAACTGCTCGGACTGAGACAGGTTGCGAGGATATCCTCAGTGCCCTTTTCAAGTGCAACCATCAATTCTCACTTAAGTTGAGATACTGTCAGGACTCTCCAGGACATTCACGATGCTGTTTTTTAAGTCAGTCCTGCTTAGCTGTTGCTTTTTGTTTAAGGTCTCGGTCTTGTAGGGAAACAAATATTCTTCTAAATGGTATTTGTGTTGCTGAATGCTCCAAGCTTTATGACAGGGTTTCCATGTATTTGAAACCATACATTAATCCCTCTACATAAACAAGCTTTCCAAGAAACATTTCAAAGTAGCAGCCACAGAAAATGTAACTCCTTCAGAGCAGTCCTTAGGGCTTTAGTTGGCCTTTTTGGAAGGCCGGCTCTCTCCATTTCCTGATAATTGATTTTTAACCTGATTTATTTTTTATTCATCCCACCCTGGCATGGTTTTTTGTCTTCATAGTGTAGGTTTTGCTAAAATACTGGCTTACCAGACGTTGGACCTTTCAGGTACAGGTATATTTACTATTTAATCAATCAAGCTGATCTCAATTTAAACAATAAACTGACTTCTTAAAGCATCTGGCTGCAATAGATTTGAGTAGATTTTTCATAAAAAGAAGAAAAAACACAAGACTAGTGGACTAGTAGACAAGACACAAGTTTACACATAACCGTACTAACACTGTGACAGTATAAATGGTAAATGGACTTAATGGACTTGCGCAGCCTGAGATCCTCAGGCTGGAACCTCCTAACTCGAGCATTTGTAGCTCGGGCTCCTCAGCTGTGGAACGACCTGCCTGAGGATCTCAGACTAGGCCTTCTTATAATCCTTGTTTCATCCATGATGTTTTATTTGTTTTACTGTTAACTTTAGCCAATCTTTGTCTCCGTTGTTTCTCTTTTCTCTGTTAATTGGATGATTGCTGCACTGTTGTTTTATTTTTCATGCTTTTTTAATAGGATTTTATTGTTGTGTATTTGACTGTTGGGGTTTTTCTTTTTTCTGTAAAGCACTTTGTGACGTTGGTTTTGATAAGTGCTTTATAAATAAACTTTATTATTATTATTATTATTATATTATATTAAGCTTGTTTAGCGTTTTTCTAGTCTTCTGACAACTCAAAGCACTTTTACACTTTTTACATGTCACACCTACTAGGGCTGGCTATTTCCCACAACCCCACATAATGATACGTATCACGATACAGAGGCCGTGATACGATACATATCGTGATATAACTTATGGATAATGACCATGTCCTACACAGAATTCACTACAACAGCTCTTCTTTAATGTTGAGAATAATGCATATTAAGGAGCCTACAACTTAAAACACTTCAATTCAGGTCCTCAGAGATCCTAGAAATAAATTAAAATATTTGAATCCCAGAGCTAGGGTGTCTTGTGAACTGCCCCATAGGTCAACATTCTTTAAAACTGACAGTTTTGCAGCAGTATCTATTCTCTAACATCTGCATCGATACATGTATTTGCAAGGAGCACATGATGATATATTGACATGTGGATTTTTTTGAGCACAGCCCTAACACCTACCCATCCAACCCATTCACACACTGATGGCAGAGGTTTCTATGTAAAGTGACCATCAGGGGTAACTAATCCCATTCATTCACATTCATACACGTCGGGTTAAATGTCTTACCCAAGGACACATCGGACATCTAGCTACAGGAGCTGGGGATCAAACCCCCGAACTTCCAGTTGAGAGACGACCGACTCTACCAACTGAGCCACAGCCGCCCCAGAGTATGCTCTCACTGTTTTTAAGGCAAAAATTGTGAACCTTTGGGATAGTGATGATTGGAAACAATCGTATTTGAAACAATTTCCACTAATTCACAGAAGAGGTCAAAATGCTCCAGCATGACCCTGATGAAGGCCACGAGCCGAAACGCGTCGGTCTAAATTGTTAATAAAGTTGATCTTCTTACTACAAGTGTTGCTGGAGCATTTTGACCTCTTCTAAGCTTTTCACTCTTTTTTGTGCCAGAAAATCCTCCAGGGAACCAGGGAACATACTTCATAATATACAATGTATATACACACATGCTAAGTTCAGCTGAGGTCTCTGTACAAAGCAGACTCTGGCACTGCCTTAGTTAATATGATTGTTCTCAGTAAACTGATTTGAGTAACCTGAGTTTATAGAATTTGCATCAGACTGGTCTGAATGTGAGAAAGAATGTGTAAAAGCCTGCAGGATTAAGAATAAGAAGATAAGCTTATTGTAATCAAATTGTTTGCTCAACATTGCTTTAAATGAGAAAGAGTTTGATGTCTATACGGCATCATGACATTATAGCTAATGCTTCTCAGTATTCAGGCTTTTACAGTGGTTTTTCATTTTCAGGTCAAATTTAACATTTACGCTAAAACAGAGAGAAATCTGAATATACATGTGCTCGTCAAAGCAGCCACAGCAAAACATCACAGGAGTCCACTTTTAAAACCGTACAGAGAACATGAGGGAGCAAAGAGTGTATGCACTCAGATGGGGCCTCTGATCTCTTCATTATCCGTTGATTTATAGTAAGGCAGAGCAAACAGACACTGTCCTTTCATATCAATCAATCAATCATTATTTGTATAGCGCCAATTCACAACAGGTGTCATCTCGAGGCGCTTTACAAAAGAGCAGGTAAAAGACCACACTCATTGTTAAAGAAAATTGGATAAGGGAAGATGGGATAAGATGCAGGAAGGATTTCTCCTTTATATTCCTCAAGGTTCCTGTTGTCCTCACTTCCTTGCCGCTGATGTGGAGGTCGGAGCAGGCCGTGCATAAACGAGGACGGCGTTGGTTGTGGGGACGACACAGTCCGATATGAGAGATAGCCTAGCAGAGACTCCAGTCTGCAGTGCAGTTTACACACTTCACTGATAAACTGAGTTACATTGGGCTTGAATATGAAGTGATCTTTTTGTTTTTTTGCCTTTGCTTCTGCCCATATAAGCACACTTACTCTCTCCCTCAGTCAAGGAGTCAGTGACTTAAAAACTACTGAATGAATAATCCATTAAACCTGGAACTGAACAGCTCCAGTAATAATTAAACTGATAAACATCAGCTATCACTGATGCCCTGTGTGACAGGTTGATTATTGTCCTCACGTCTTTGATTATTTCCTGTTGAAAAATTCTCAAAAACACCTTTTTTTTCACAGTAATCGTGAGCACTGGGAAAGCTGCTGGTCACACAACACTTTGCAAAAGTTTTAGAAACTATTTATCGGTCGATTACAATTGGCTCACAAAAACCTTCCACGTGAAAAGTTATTCAACCACCTTTATGTAAACAGAAAAGCGGGAAACATATGTTTAAATGTTGTGTGCTGATGGTTGTCTTAGTAACTGATTTTAGAGCATTGATACTCAACCTGTGTGGCTCATTTGGGACTAGTTGTGGCTCTTTTAAGTCCTACTTTGAGAAAAAAAAATCCAAAGTAATTCTTTAAAAAAGGGAAACATTGTCAGCAGAAATTAGTCTTTGCATGTCATGTCACTGTGTTCCCCACATGTATTCTAGGAAAGAAAGAGGTTTTTTGATTGTGGCTCTTGCAGAAATATTTTTTGGTCAATGTGGCTCTGAAGTCTAATAAGGCTGAGTACCACTGTTTTAGAGGCATCAGCACCCTCATTTCCTGTGTCCATGTCTTTGCATCCATTTAAACACACATGCAGAGAGGAGGCAAATGACTGATGATGATGTGTCCCCTAACCCTAACCCCTAACCCTAACCCTAACCCTGCAGCTGAATGAGTTCAGTCCAGGCTATAAACATCAAAGTAATTACAGTACACATGGATTGCTTTACCTTGGAGATGAAAATGGTGTTGATCTTGGGGTTGTGTTTGAAGTTCTGTAAGATCTGCATGCGTTCACCTTGTGAGGTTGGCCCATAGATATAAGGCCTGGAGAGGGAAGTTAGGAAGCAGAATGAAAGACCTAAATCTTATCTGAAAATAAATTTAAAAAACCCAAAGTGCCACTCTTTTTGTAAACAACTTACTTGTTGAGGCGAATGGCGTATTCCTTCAAGGCAAACACATTGTCAGCAAAGACAATAATCTTGTCATTGCGCCGCTCGTGGAAGCGAATGAGAAACTGGCAAGCACGAAACTTGTTGGGGTTCATCGTGTAAAAAAGGATGCGCTTCTTTGTCTTTATGGCCACATACTCTCTGTAAAACTCTGGAGACATCGGGCACCACACCTGAATCACAGACAAGGGAACACTGATCAGATCAAAGAGGAACAGGCTCACTTGGTAATGTAGTTATGTTAAAGTTGCTACAAAACAAGAAAAGGAAAATGTACTTTTTGACACTGACATACAATCAAAAAAGTTTAAGCTTTGAAAAATGTCTGACTTGAATGACCTAAGACAACACCTAAAAAATACAACAAATCTGAACAGAGAAACCATTAAACAAAGCGCTCTTTTCTGGAGTGATGGTGTTTGTTTCCCTCTCCATTCACTGAAACTCCCACCAGGATCAGCCAGCAGTCCTTGTCCCACCTGCGACTGGAGCAAAACGCTGTAGCCAGGCTCCAGACTGGTTCCAGGAAGACGGATCATACAGTCCCATTCTAGCCACTCTGGACTGGCTCCCAATACACGATTACACTCCTGAACAGTCTGGTCCCGTCCAACACAACTGACCTCCTCAGTCCTGACACAAACTCCAGGCCCCTTAGATCATCTGACACAGGCCTCCGAGCAGCCTTTCACTCTAATCTGAAACTTAGAGCTGAGTGCCAGGAGCAAAAAAAAAAATTGGGACAGCCTTCCTTCCTTCCAGAACTGCCTCTATTTCAAGACTCCAAACTGACTTTTGATTGGAAGCGTTTTTCTAGCCTTGAATAAACTTGTTTTTCTTCATTTTCATTTTTTTGCCTTATTCTTTATTATTGCTTTGTTTCCTATTTAATGTTCTTTTATGCATTGTACTGCACTTTAGTCAACTACATCGGGTCTTAATCAGCATTATAAATCAACTTGACTTCTCTTATTTTCTATTATAATACGGCGAGACTCACCTCTGCACACTGCACTTTGGCAATGTAGCCGTTGTTTTGCAGCTCCATCCAGTTGGCCTCGAATAACTTTGGTCCAATGAGGAAGTTGAGGTCCACAATCTTGTCATCTTCTCTGACCAGTGTGGCAGTGAGCCCCAGTTTGCAGTGTGCTTGGACAATGGTCAGTACACGGCGAAACATCCTGGCTATAGAGAAAGCAGAGAATTATCACGTTAAAATCTGATTGTTGTCTACATCTAAATGTGACTGGAAAAACTCATAAAAACAGTAACATTGAAAGGGGAAGTCAAGTTGTCTGATGTGTTGAAGCGGCTCACCAGGGATAGTGTGCACCTCATCCAGGATAATGAGTCCCCACTCCTGGCTCCTCATCCACTCCATGACCCTCTCTGCCTCCCAGGAGCGTTTGGTGGTGTGACCCAGCATGGAGTAGGTGCTGATGGCCACCGAGCAGCCGATGGGCTTGTCTTTGGCGTCCGAGGTGAAGCGACAGATCTGAGAGTCATCGATCGTGGACCACATCTTGAACTGAGCCTTCCACTGCTCCACTGACACCGAGGAGTTACCTAACACCAGGCAGCGCTTACGAACCGTGCACGCTGCTGTCACACCCACCAGAGACTTTCCAGCTCCTGGAAAAGGAAAGACACACAAATTGAGACATACTCTCTTGTGTCCTACAAGAAATGCAACTACAAATATCAATAATGGGGAAAAGCAGTTTGGGACTTTGGGTTAATAAGGCTGAAAAATGTGTTTCTCTGGTTTCAAATGGAATACGCTTATATTTGCTTAGCACTTAATATCACACATCGTTTACATTTTATTTTGAAGGCGCTACAATTTTGACATTTCAAAGCAGCTGTCTCACCGCAGGGCAGCACGATGACCCCAGAGCGAGCACGTCCATTTCCAAACACCTTGCGCAGGCTCTTTTCCTGGTAGGGCCGCAGCACAGCGGTGGGCTTGAGGTCGATGTTGATGTCTGGGTTGACCGTGTCATTGCGAAAGTCGTACTCTGCCAGGAGGGGGTACTCCAGCTGAATACATCGCTTCTGCAACTCCTCAATCATCTCCTGCACCAGACAAGAGAAGAATCAGACAGCTGTGAGTGGAAGAAGAAATATGTTTAAAAGTGTAAAGGTCGATTTGAAACAAATCCACAGACAGCATTTTGATATAGTGATCAAAAGTGCTTTTTTAATTATGAACCATTAGACTGTTAAAGTTCAGTCAATACAAATTGTGCACAGTCACATATACACTGCTTATTGTTTAACAGCATACCAGAATTATTTTTAAAAAAAAGTTTCCATCTTCCACGCCAGGTTTTCAAGCAAACTTAAAAATGTTGGAGATTTATTTAAGACTTTAACAACTAGAAATCCTCACTATATCCACAGCAGAACAAGCAAACATTTACATACGTTTTGAGGAGTCGACCATCAACAATTATCAAACAAAAGTGCCAAACAGTCTCTGGTTCCAGGTTCGTAGATACTATAATATTCAGCTTTTCTCTAATTCATTGTAAACTGAATAACTTCCATGTTTTCGGTTGCTGATGTGACAAAATAACCAGGCTGAAAAAGTCCCCAATGTCTTCTGGTGAATTTATTAAAACAAGTTTTTCACCACTGTTTGAGTAATTTGCGATCATCTAAATAATTTATCATTCATTATCTTAAAAGGTCAAATTACTCATGACAAAAAAAGTTAGTTACAGCTTCAGGCAATAACATTTAAAATCACAGTCAGGTGAATAACAATAGGACAATCTCAAATAAGACAGACAACCATATAGCAGTCTAAGCTTGAATGTTGTTGTCAGCAGGAATATTACGGTAAGTACGCAGAGGCAAAACAAGCAACTAGAGATGAAATCAGAAAGGGTACCTGGCGAATCTCAAAGGACACAGTCTGAGTCTCTTCCTCCTCCTCCTCTTCTTTATCCATCTGCTCGTAGTAGCTGTAGATGTCCTCGGGGACCTGCTGGGTTGCAGTCTGTCCATCAGCAGGCTGCTCTGAGGTGGAAGTACTTCCTTTATCCTGAACAGACTTGGAGATCTGTCAGAAGAAGAAGAAGAAGAAGCAGCAGAGGGACGGAACAAAAACAGGACAGTTACAACTCATGTTGGGTGTCTTAAGGGTTAATTTACAAAACTTGCTGTTTTATTGCTTTTCAATTAGATAGTAGTTTTATTTTCATAGGTTACAGGCCTAATATGCCTGTTTAGTTTGCGGCACATCAAGATTGTTTTTTGAACGAGTGCATAGACCGGCTTGAGTTTAACAATCACAGTTGTGCTGCCATCTAGCAGTAGCTGCATAATCTGTGCTGATTTATTTCAAAGACCTCCTCTAGTTGAAATTCTTTTTGCACTTTGTTACTTCACCAAACATGTGTAGTAAACACAGATTCAAAATTCAAGCGATAGTTATTATTCTTTGGTATGTTGGTGTGTGAGTTGAGAAAAATTAATGGTGGACAGCGTACTGCAGACTTGCTGTGGATGACTTCAGTAATAAGCTCTGTATCCGCTCCGTCTGCGGTGCGGAGGCGACATTCCCGGATCACATTGTCCTGCAGGAGGCGCTGGATCACTTCAGGGAAGGCACTCTCAACAAAATACCTGTGGGTAGAAGGGCAGCAAGCGCACTTTTGAGAGGAGGGCTGGAGGATGGTTCAGGATGGCAAGGTGGAATGAATGGTTGCAGAAATGACTTTACCTATTGTGCTTCAGCACCAGCTTGACTTTGCCATAGCTCACTGTGCAGAGCTGAAAAGGGAGAGATATTGAATTCAGATATTGCACATGACTTCCAAGATAGTTAATTTGGAAAATGCTGCATACATTTCCCCTCCACCTTCTTCACTCAGAAAACCTGTTCGTCTCTAATTCAGACCTTAATGAACTGCACGATTCCGTCAGGTACGGACGTCTTGCTGAGTTTCTGCAGGTACTCCACAATATCAGAGGTCTGCAGCCCCACGCTGACAGCTGCGTACAGGGAGTAGGCCGTCAGCTTGTACTCGTGGACATGGTTAGGCCTGCACACTGGCTCTGCGATGGCCACCAAGAAATCCTGAGCATACTTGTACACTGGTGAGAAGGCTTCCAGAAAGATGTGTCCATCCGGAGCCTGAAAGAGAGAGAAACAGAGAAAGAAATGTGTGAGGACGAGACGGAAGACATTCCTTACAATACCGTGTAAGATCGAGAGGATCAGTAATCCAGACATGTCTCACCACCCAGAGGGGGCGAGAAGAGTGATCGTTCTTCAGCGTCATCTGAGCGCGGTAGTCTTTGGCTCCGTACTCATCCAGCCTGGTACTGGACTCGTCCACCTGCTTGCCTGCAGCAGCAGGTATGGCCTCCTGAGACTCACTGCCTGCAACCTCTTCTTCATCTTCTTCTTCCTCATACACACGCTTTTTGGACCTCTTGTCTGCAGCCACACAGTGTGAGTTAGAATGTGTTCTCAGTGACATAGAAATACACTCCTCACAACATCATGACGTGATTATTCTTTCTACGTCCACAGATGTGCTTGGCTTTGCTTTACAAGTGTGAAAGAAGATTGTTATCACAATGCCAGGATGGATCCATTATTAAACCTCACAGGACAAATGCACATGTGCCAGTGTGCCTGTCTTAAAGACGCAATTAGGTCAAGAAGTGAATTAGTGACCCGATTTCTACTGAATTGAAGTATCATTTAAGGCAGTATTACTCTTCAAGGTTATGAGTAAGACCCATATCTAGCCTAATTTTGTGTCTTCCTCTCGTTTGGTTACAGTGTTAAAATAAGAAGGCAGGGAGTATGACTTGACATGAATGATAATTACAGAGATATACGTCAAGGATTTGAGTAGTGACCTTCCCTCCTCCTGGACAAAACTAAACTAAACTGTGTGACTACACCTGCTTGCTAATGTAAGACAGTGAACAATAAAAAGAGACGATCATATTAGTAATATACTTTAACTATTGAGGGGATCATCGGTACACTTCAGGGACATTTGGGTTTGATATCCATCCCTGCCTCATTGTCCTCATTTCTTCACTTGTCACTGATAAAGCTAACTGTGTCTAGATTGAACTGTACATTAACAACTCACCCCGATCTCCTTTATCCTTTTTACCCATTTTACGACTTCTTTAAAAGTGAATATCTTTCAAAAGATGTCAGACATATCTTCAAACTCTGCCTAACGCCCTCCTCGCGGTCCTCACAGACCGACTGTGTCGCATGATACAAAAGTTGCTACGACAAAAAGACCTACGTCTAGTAAAATATAAAATAATGAAGTACTACTTCCGGTAACAGCCTTCAAAGTAAATGTTTGAGAAAAAATAGTTTCCGAATCTATTTTTCTACTCAACAACCATTAAAAAAAAACTATGAGAAACATACCACTTTTTAAGTTGCATATTCAATTAAACCTTTTTTTTTTTTTTTTTTTTTTAGAAAATCGGAAGAAATAATGGAATTTTAAATGAAGCTTAATATTCAGAAAATGTCTCTTATAAGGGATTTCTCACATTGGAAAAGTCACATTTCTAAAGTAGCCAAATATATTGTCACAAAAACACATGATAAGATATTATACGATTAAACCCAACAAAAAAAAAAGCACAAAAATGTAAGATACAATTATACACTTATTTTTCTAACAAATATAACGTGAGAACTTGTTACTTTATTGTTGCAGTTCAATAGCACACTTCCGGTTTTAGTGCCGCTATCTTTTGGAAACTTGACAAAAAAAAACCATCGGGGACTCGATGTTTACTTCCTGTGTGAAAGGTCAAATTCGTTCTTCGAAGCACTTCTGGTTTTCCCAGCTTAAAAAAGAAATGTTTTGAAGCTACGTGACTAATTAGAGATTTCAAAAATGTCGTCTGATAAAGTAATCGGGCCTCCCTTACCCCCTATGTTCAGAAAGGAGGAGAGCGATGAAGACTCAGACTCTGAAGATGGATGTAAGTCAGACAAATTATCTTTTGTTAGAGGTTAGACCCGGAAAACTGATTAAAAGCCCTGGATATTCGTGTCAAGTTTCTTTCCTCATGGTAGTTTCTGTGTTTGTATTGTGTTAGTCTCTGGCCCTGCTTTACCTCCCGGGTATAAACGAGGAGGACCGTCGAGCTCATCGGACGACAGTGAACAGGAGGTGTCGTTCAAAAGAGCTAAAACAAAACACACAGCTGCAGAAGAGTAAGGTTCAGTAGTAAACTATGAGTTTTAAAAAAAAACAACTTTCACAACCAGCAAGACAGTAACTTTTGCTTTTTTTGAACAGGGTGGAGAAGACAAATTCACAAGAAGAAGAAGATGATGATGATGATGGTTTCTTTGGACCAGCTCTGCCACCAGGTTTTAAGAAACAACAGAGTTCACCAGAAAGGTTGACACATGAGTTTAAAAAAATAAAAATAAAATGTGCACATGAAATGCTTACAGTCACAATGTTTTGTTGTGAAAACTATAACTTCATCGTGTTCCCTCAGGCCACCTGTGCTGGGACCCGCTTTACCTCCTGGGTTTCGCAGAGCAGCATACGAGAACGACGACGACGACGATGATGATAACAGTGAGGACGGAGAGGGTTTCCCAGGGCCGGCACTTCCACCGGGCTACAGGGCTGAGTCCTCCAGCAGCGAAGGAGAGGATGATGTGATCGGACCCATGCCATCCAAAGGAGATATTCAAGACTCTGTGGCACTGGATTTTGAGCGAAGAGCAAAAAGGATGAAGGACAAGCTGACAGGAGAAGTGAGTTTTATTTGTTTCCCCCGAAGTCTCATCCATTTCACTGATTACAGACTGAAATCTTACTGAGAAAATAATAGTATAAAAAGCAAAAAAACCAACATCATTTAATTGAATTTGAAGACATTGTAAAGTTTGTATTATTATTTGTTTAATTAGGAGACCCCCGAGGTTCTGGCTCGAGAAACATGGATGACAGAGCTCCCACCAGAACTGCAGCACATTGGCTTGGGGGCTCGAACCTTCAAGAAGAAGTCGGGTCCAGAGAACAAAGATCGCTCCATTTGGACAGATACGCCAGAAGACCGGGAGCGTAAGATCAGGGTAGTTAATTATTTTTTATAAACGTTTCTTTTTCCTCACCAAGTTTTTCTTTTTTCAGATCAATTATTGATTTTTTTTTTTTTTTTTTTGTCTTGACCCAAAGGAACGCCTTGAACGAAAGCAGAAGGGTGAAGAAGAAGTTGATGAAAAAGTTCCAAAACTCTCCAGGAAGGACTTGGAAATGGCAGATAAAGTTTCTAAATATAATGTGAGTTGTGATACCTCATTGTCCTTGTTTCCTAAATGTCCACACACATAAGTCATGGCAGATGTACTAAAGACTACAAAAGGGTAGCACACTTAACTCAATCCCCATTTCTTGTTGTCAGGAAACGAAACGTGCCGAGTCTCTGATGACTTTGCACACCAAAACAATGAAGGAAAAAGCGAAGGAGAAGGCTGACATACCGGTGGAGAGGAAGCCATTCGATAGGGATGCAGACCTGCAGGTGAATCGCTTTGATGATGCGCAGAAGGAGCGCCTCCTTAAGAAATCTCAGGAACTTAACACGCGTTTCTCCCACAGCAAAGATCGAATGTTCTTGTGATGAACTCTCAAAATGTTAAAAGCCTTTTTTTGAATAGGTTGCTACGGTCTAAATTGGTGACAACTTCTTACATGGTTTGTACAATATGGACTTTGTTTATGGATAGTCTTGTGTTACACATATGTAAGTTTAACTTTATGCTAAGTAGGAAGTAAAGAAAACTAGACTAGGTAGACTAAGAAGGCAAAATAGAAATGTGGCCAACTTGGATTTTACAGAAGAAGCTGCATATTTTATACAACAGATATGGGGGAAGAATACACAATATTTTCTTTTTTGCTGAACAGTTGAGCATATCTTTTGAGTTTTAGATTATCATATGTTAAATTTAGCGTGGTTAATATTTAATCTTATCGGACTCATGTCTTAATTTACAGTATAAATAATTCAGGGATTAATCAATGTTTGATATTGTTTAAATCATAGACAAAACTACCAGTCATTATACATAACAATCCCACTATAGAAGTACATTATAGGGGATAAGCAATGTTGTCCAAGTGTTTATGCAATCAAAAAGGATATAGGAATGTACATACTTTAATGCTTGCTTGATCAAAGCTGCATTAAAGTATCTCTCCTTTACAAAATAAGTTTTGTTAATGTTTTAGTGTCCTGTCAAAATTCAGATTCTAGTTACTTTACATTCATCCCTTTCATTAATTCAATTTTATTTGGCCCACAGGATTAAATAAAACTTCCAAAACGTTTGTACGCATTGCTTTAAAATGTATGTTTGCAGTATTCATAGCATCGTGTTTCATGTGTTGAATTATTATGTTCCTATTTCTTTTACTTTGATTAAAAATTCATTTTTAAACCTTCTCGTTTTACATTATTATTCCTTATTTCATTTATAAATGTGTTGGGATTTACTCCGAAAATACCTCGCTGCAGCCCGCAGAATGGGCTCAATGTTTTTGAGTGGATGTATTTTTGGACCCTCTGCGTAGCCGTAGTTCAGTTTTCTTTACGCATGCGTGTGGTAGTCTCATTGAAAAGCTATCAACATTTTATTATTAAAAAAATGTCAGAAAAAGGAGAAGTGGATTTAACTGGTGCCAAGCAGAACACGGGCGTGTGGCTTGTTAAGGTACGTGTATATATTTTCAACAACGCTTGGTGGTGGATTACGGGAACAGTAAATAATTTAAACATACCTAAGGCTAAGGCTAACTTAGCTTAGCATCTAAAGCTACAATGAAAGAAAGCGTTCATTGGAGCTAACGATGGCTAAGTTCACTTCCTATCTGCGAGCCAGTCAAGAGAACCGGTCAAAACTACTTCTCATGTTTATTTTGAAGTGTGGTTTGCCTTTAAAATGTATCTAACAAGAGACAACTCTCAACACCAGATCAACAAAAGATGGCAGGACATTGAAGTAAAAGCTGTAGTCTGTGTGGTATGAAAACGTGAAACTCCACAGAGAACCAATAACTGGATACACAACCTGAAATACAATGTAGCATATTTTCTTATTGCAGAGCCAACATGTGCAGCAGTGTAAAATGCATGTATACCTCCAGAGAGCCTCACAACACTGAGGTAGTTTGTTTATTCCCACAGGACTTTGTCAGGTCCTATAACATTTATCATGAAGAAATAGAATAATGGAATGGAATGGAATGGAATGGAATAGGATAGGATAGAATAGAATGGAATGGAATGGAATGGAATGCAATGGAATGGAATGACTTTATTGATCCAAACTGGGACATTGTGGCGTTACAGCAGCAGGTTATCCAACACACAATATGAGTAAAAAACACAATGTTAGCAAATCTAAACACAATATAATATTAAATATAAAGTAAATAAGTACTAAAAGATATCAAAAATAAGAATGTGAATATATACAACCAGGATTTAACTAAGCATTACTAGTCTTAAATAGGAAGATTAAATATGGAAGATTGAATGTAAATGTGCAAAAACAGTCGTAAATGGACAGTATTGACACAAGTTAAAGTGCATGAGTGTAGACATATTATAAGCAGAAACTATACAATATAACGGAGAGTAGACAGCCAAATGTAGAATAGAATAGAATAGATGTTTATTGCCATTTGCACAGGTACAGGACAGTACAGGTACATTGGAATTATTGTGCATTTCTCCCTGAGTCAGCTTCTACAAAAAAAGTTCAAATTGTATATAAAATAGACTAGCATTGTAAGAAAAAAAGTAAAAATAAATAAGTTGTATTAACAGCTAAGTAAATTAAAATAAACTGTACAGAAGTTATACACATGTAGGATGAGAAATTACTCCACACGAAGGGGGTGACTCATTTAATGAATGCAAATATCGCACGGTCAAAATTAAACGTATAAAAAGCTGGCATTATCAAGTTTGTGTTTGTTTGTTTCTTTTAGTTTTTTTTACATTAATTTTATTTCCATGTGCAGGGGAGACGACACAATAAGTTTCTTGTTCCTTCTCGCAGGTCCCCAAATACCTCGCTCAGCAATGGGCAAAAGCGACAGGCAGAGGAGAGGTCGGAAAACTTCGAATCTGCAAGTATGTTAAAAAAACAGCAAACCATTATTTTTTACGTAGGTTTTGTGTGAAGGAAGAACTAAACATTTGCTAATGAAGGATGAGATTGTGTGGGTGAACAAGATAGCTGTGCAAGTCGCGTTGGATGTTGTTATGCATTTCAAATGAATTTATCGTATTCTCCATGCCTTTCAACTCGTGCTGACTTTGCTCTTTTTTTTCTCAAAGGAAAGGAAACTTAGGAAAAGCAGAGGTAAGTGATGAAATCTTACTCGTCAAACTTTTCATCAGATTATCGTCAAGTAAGGGATGGGTGGCTATTGAAGCCCTTAACTTCATCAGATTATTTTCAGTTTGGTCTATGGGCATGCTTATGCTTTCTCTTTTTCATGAGGGAGACGCTAAAGCCATTTATAATATGTACTAGTAAACATGCAAAATGATAATGTTGTATACACCTAGCAGTCCCTTTTAACTGCAGTTTTAAGGCCTGGAGATATTCATTTTGAGAGAAATGATTTCTGATAGGAAGCAGTGTGGGTATAATACATTATTAATGATAACTGTTTAAAACTCTTTTTCAGATTTTCACAATTGAGCATTGATTTTTTCAAGATGTAATACGTTTTGTATAACGTCTTATAACTGTTTTAGTGCATGTTCTGTTTTATATCATGAAATTGTACTTAACACGGGTTTATGTTAATTTGATCAAAAGTAAGGACAGTGGCTGGTAAGCTTATATGTGTACTACATATTCTTTACAGGTGTCTTTCACTTTGAATGAAGAGTTGACTGTGATTGAGGGCATTGAAGATAAGACGGTGTCTGCACCTCGTGAGCACCCGTTCACCATGCAGTCAGTCGGAGGTCAGACGCTGGCCGTCTTCACTGAAAATTCATCGGGTGAGTTTCTGCTTTCATTTCTGAGCCCTGCGGGGGGAAAAACTTTCTTTTGAATGCCTCAACCGCAAGATGTGACACTCACTAAAATCTACTAATTATGTTGTTATGCTGTTATGTGAAGTTTATTTTCTTTGCCCAACGGTAAGTTCTGTGTGATCAGGTGGTGGAGGCGCTCATCCTGCAAGTGTTTGTACAGCTTGCTGTCTTCATGCAAAGTCTTTCCCCTGCCTGCTCGTCTCTGTGTGTTGTAAACTTTCACCAGGATGAGGTTGTTCACAGTCCCAGCACAGTACATATAATTGATGTACTGCTCATATGGGATACCTGCACACTCACTGGAAAACAGAAAAGATTGTTCTTTTCCAATCTGATTTGAGTTTCTCTCTCCGTCTGTCTATAAGCGAATTTTAGCTTCAGTGTTTGATACTCTGTCAGTCAAACTTTGTGGTTTAACCTTTCCAGTATCTGATCCAGCACAATGGCCCCATTTGGAATTAATTAACATAGAGTCGATTCGAATCAACTCAAATCATTGCTGAATTTGGAGCTGATTTCATTTGTGCATGTGGTTTGGTTTGAATTTCACTGCCCTCATCTGCCCTCTGAATGTTTCATTTTTTTTGTTGTTGCCATGGGTGCTGGTGAGCTTGTGCTTCTGTTCTTCTGTGTGTGTGTGTGTGTGTGTGTGTGTGTGTGTGTGTGTGTGTGTGTGTGTGTGTGTGTGTGTGTGTGTGTGTGTGTGTGTGTGTGTGTGTGTGTGTGTGTGTGTGTGTGTGTGTGTGTGTGTGTGTGTGTGTGTGTGTGTGTGTGTGTGTGTGTGTGTGTGTGTGGGCTGCACAGCTGAAATTAGTTAACATTTTTAATTTGTTAAATATACTTTTTTCCCATTAAATGCAGTATTTTTTTTCCAATGGAGACCTGTCTTAAGTAAGCAGCTATCAATGCAAAACAACTTTTAAAAGATGTAGTAGATTGACATAAATCTAAAGTTTGTTTTTGCTGCATCTTTGAATGACAGTAAAATGTAAGGTATTCAACACCAGCTTAACAGCTGGTTAAATGAGATGTAATACTGTTGTTTCTTTATAAGTGAAGTATATTTGTGCAGCCCTGTTGTGCTTATGTATTTGTTTTTGGTGGGACAAGGTTATCTGTGCTTCTTTGTCATAAGGGCTTGCTTGCTTTGCTAATGCACACGCGCGTGTACCCGTCAAAAATTGCGCCAAGATGCACTGTGTGATCGTTTTGGTGTGCGACTAAACCCTTGGGTGTGGTTCTTACTGTTCGCTCCCCTCCTCCCTCCGTCCTCCATCCCCTGTATTTTCATGTTTACCATCCCTCCCTTCCTGTAGGCCAGTCAGAAGAGAGATCTGATGGCAGCAGCTCAGTTTCGGGGGCGGGGGCAGGCCCAGGTGAGTCCAACGTTTCACCAGCGAGTGACAAAGTTGCACTAATAGGAATCAGACACACTGTCTGTTATTTTAAAAATATTGTGTTTATAGTATCACAATAGAAACCTTAATACATGCTTAATGCATGTATTGACACCAAAGCTGTAGACACATTGTCCTCAGGAATCACCCAGTTTCTACTCCAAGCCTCACACATGCTTCTTCTATTTTTTAGCACACTGGTGCAAACACAATGGAGCTTCTGCACAGAGTGCATTGCCTTGAATGAAGGATGGAAATGAGAGTATGTGTTTCGAATGGTTGACACTGCAAATGTGCAGGGTGCCAGCTACTGGTTATGATGGTTGTAATACGAGTGAGTCCGGTTGTGATTTGTTGTTGGCTTGAAAGTTTAGATCTGGATTTAAATGTTAGTTTAGATTACTTGGAGATCAAAGTGGATGAAAATGATGGGAGTATCAGAAATAGATGCTGGAATGTTACAACATTTTCCTTTCAACTTAAGGAGTGAGCCTGGGCTGAACCACATTCATTCACTAGCAAAGGCAATCTACTGTATGTTGTTCAATTTGTTTTTACTCCAAACATTCAATAGTTCAATAATTCCTTCATCCTTTCTCTCTTACACACATGTAACTGTTCCTCTTTCCTTCCATAGGAAGTAAACATGCATTAATAATGCATTCACACACACACATGCATTTAAAGTGGTGTTTTAATTAACTCCTCGTTTTCAGATAAAATAGCTTTGGAGGGAGTGGTGGTGCAGAGAGCAGAGTGCAGACCTGCTGTCAGTGAAAGCTACATGAGACTGAAGAGGTGAGTATTGAGTACATGCTAGTATGTTATGAGCCTCACCTTCTCTTCAATTTGCTATGTTGCATGCATTACTGTAGATCATTAAAAACAACCAGTCATTTAATTATGTACTACTGAAATAGTAAGTGTATCATGCCATCGCTTCGTCAATTCATCATGTGAAATCTTTTTTTTTTTTAATCACAAAGTTAATATCTTTCATGTCGGTTAGTAAATATCATGACTTCTCCAAAAGGTAAACACATTCTTTCCATCTTCCAGGTTACAAATTGAGGAGTCCTCTAAGCCAGTCAGGCTGTCACAACAGTTGCAAAGTCCAGTCACCAACAACTACAAACCTGTTGCCAACCATACTTACAATGTAAGAAATACATGTCATACTGGAATGCTGTTTACTTTGTTTACTATGTTTCATCAAAAATGTAGCTTGTTGGGACAGAGGCTACAGTCTTCAAAGCGGACAGCCCAGGTTCGAGTCCGACCTGTGGGGCTCCTCTGCTGCATGTCCTTTCCAGCTCTCTCCCTGATTTCAGTTAATATAGGCGTTTTGGTTCAGGTTATGTTATTTGTACCAAATTTACCTAAGGGTACAAATAGAGTAACATGAACCTGAACCATAAATGTAATAAATAGTCGGTGAAAGTATTGTAGCTCTGATATGACCAGTGTGTTTACTGTTTACAGTACATTAGAGGTGGGGGGAAACGTCTATTTATGGAAAAAAATCGAGATTTTTCTCTTCTAAGATTTAAAATCGATTTAAATTGTTTTTTTGGGCAAATCAGTCACTCACTGCTAAGTGCTAAGGCTAGCTCTTTAACTCAGTAGAATTCCAAATAGAGCAACAAGAAATGCGGCCAGTCTCACAGATGACTGGAGTAGATCCTGAAGTACTAATTCATTAATAGACTTTGAATCCATGGATCGATGAATCCAGATTTCCATGAATCGAATCGTGACCCCAAGAATCGAAGTCGAATCATGAGACACCCGAAGACTTCCAGCCCTACAGTACATTACAGCTAAGCTCCTTATAAGTTAGCATTTAAGCCAATTTCTAGTGTTCCATATTTACATCCATACAAAATAGATACATCAAATATGAGAGGAAGTCCTGTTGCATTCTTCATGAAATGATGAACACCAGTTGAATGAGAGTCCTAATAAAAGTGCCATGTGCTGGTGTGGATCTGTAATGTAAACGATACCTGACCTCTGTCTGTTTACTTTCTGCTGCAGCTCGAGTATGACAGGAAAAAGAAGGAGGAGGGCAAGAGAGCCAGAGCTGACAAACAGCAGGTGTTGGACATGTTGTTTTCTGCTTTTGAGAAGCACCAGTACTACAACATCAAAGACCTGGTGGACATCACCAAACAGCCTGTGGTAAGACCAGAGGGCAAAATCAGAGCTCTTGTTGTGGGACGGGTGAAGCTTTTTCTTGAGAGAGTTGTTGATTAAGTTAAAGTTCCTGCTGTTTTTATACCTTAAAGTCACACAAAACCACAACATGTTATTCATCTTTAATCCTAACTGGTTCATTTCTTCTCTCAGATTTACCTGAAAGAAATCTTGCGTGATATTGGCATCTACAACGTGAAGGGAACACACAAGAATACCTGGGAGCTCAAGCCAGAATACCGACATTACCAAGGAGAGGAAAAGACTGACGAATAGTTTCCAGACCTCGCAGGGCTGATACACCATCTTCTTCATTTGATGGGGGTAACTCCCAAATCAGGTCTTGATTGGACCATGGAGCTCTCACCTGATTTCTTTACAGGTGTGGAAACACACTGACTAACGAGGTGAAGCAGAGGTGGAGTTTTACAAAGAGAAGTTGTTGTTTCTTATTGTTATTTTGTAGGATACAAGAAGATGCATTAGGAAACAAATTGAGGTTTTATGCTGATGTGCACCACAACCTCATGGTAAAACGAAGTATTTGAAATAGTTGTGCCATCCATCAGAGGAAAAGGACGTCACATTTGAAAAAGCAAAAGATGCATTCTGCTTTTTGAAAATGGG
Source organism: Labrus mixtus (assembly GCF_963584025.1). NCBI lineage: Eukaryota > Metazoa > Chordata > Actinopteri > Labriformes > Labridae > Labrus > Labrus mixtus. The sequence continues at coordinate 15,886,878 of NC_083612.1, read as the reverse complement.
TTTAATTTTTAAAGGATAAACTTGTAAGCAGGTAGGATGTGTTGCAAGAAATGATTCCCCCGATGTGTGATAAGGGATTTTCTTTTTCTTGACTTTCTCATTTTATTGGAGTGATGTGCTTCTTTTAAACAACCTTGCAAGTTTCAGAGTCATGATTTTGGAAGATTAATTCACCCTGAGCCTGTTGAAAATATCTAAACTGGCAATGTTGTATTCCCTTTTCAAAAATCGCGCTTCAGGCGCATGACAATTTTAACTGGTTTTACATTTTATTGACTTCTGTAATAAATGTTTCAATAGAAAAAGTTACATGTTCTAGTTTAACTACATGCCTAACATCTAAGCACCTGTGCAGCTATTATCACCTAACATCCCTCTTTTCCTACAGCCAGTCTGGCTTTAAGTATTTAACTAAATGTTAAGAAATCAGACCACTCTAGTCTTTGTGTCCCTGATCCATTTATTCCTTACTTTCAGGCAAATGTAGAACAAACAAATAATGTACATTATACAGAACCTAATTTGGGGCTTCAAGTATATTCTGGTGGCAGAGCAGTTTTAATGAGCAACTTCCACATCTGGAGTTCCCAGAATTTGTACAAATTCAGTATTTGAAACTGGAGGATTGGTGGGTGCTTGTGCACAGCCATGCTACTCATCCACGGTGCAGCTAGGAACAGACAGCTTTTGATATCACAGTAAGCCAACACAGCAGGATTGTTCAGATACATTTTAAAGTTTAATGCATGTACAACACTTCACATTGTGGCCTCAAAGCAAACCCGATGACGCCACATGGCAAATAGTGATGTTCTCTCCAACGGTTTACTTGAAATGTATCCGAACAACCCTGTGTGTGTATGCTGGATAACCCTGATCTTTTAAGTACAGTTAAAAGGAAGGCCTCAACTGGAGTCAAATTCAATTTTATTGAAGACAACATGACAGCAGTTTAAAACTCTACATGCACAGAACGATTCACATTGTTTGAATAAACCATATCAGAAAACAGCAAATCTGACAGCATAAGTGTTTATAATTTTGCTATAAATATAGAGAAAATGTGTTCATCATGTGGGGGAGGAAAGGACATTTCCACAGATCCAATCTCCATCAGCTGTTATGCAGAGTCTGCTGATCACCTACAAGAAAATGAAAAATATTAAAAAAGGGAGATGAAACACAGAACATGAATGTCATCCTGTAATTGGTAGTTCATCTAGCGCCTGCAAAATGCGTCTGTACATTGTCTGCTTGATACTCCAGAGTCCGACTGATAACATCTGTAAATCTAAGCTGCCACATGTATTCCTCAATGCAATCTGTGCTGCTATAGACTGAGCAGTCAGAAAGCATGAGGAAGGTTTAGTTTAGCATCTCTATGCAAACCTAGAAGCCAAATAAACCTGCTTCAGGTCTATCAGTGGATGCAACCGAAACCAAAGTAACAAGTACTCACCTGCAGATAATAAACTCCTCTCAAATCAGCTCATCAGTATCTGCTCAAGCTGCTGCTGCAACATCTTGCTGGCGTCTTCTCAAGAGCTTATACCTACAGACTGGAAATACAAGAAAACCATGACATTACGGTTTCATACAGCAAAACAAAGTGATGCAATATTAAGCAGTTCAGGTGATTAATAGTAGCTATATATCCTCCCTGATTCAATCCAAGACGCCATGGAAAAGAGGCGGGCAGAAAGCGCAGGGACATTTAATATTGCATCTGAAATAGTAAAAACCCAGGGTGTCTCACATCAGAGAGCCCAGGCTGTCAAAGATGCAGCTGCTAACGAGGCCTCAAGGCTTGATATTAAAAACATTTTTTTTTTTTTTAACCAAAGCATACGTCTTTCAAAAAGGTAACCACATTTTTACATACATTTCCAAACACGGCTTGGGGTAGATGGCAGCACTCTGCTCTGAGCTCCTTGCTCAGACTCATTTCTTCTCGTGGCACACTGGTGTGTGTGTGTGTGTGTGTCAACAGCACATTCGTCACTGTTTGAGCTTCAGCATTCTTGTGATGTTCAAACACAGCAATCATCCTCCATCTGGCTCACGCACATGTCCACTGCACGGCACATGGGCTGCTGAAAGAGGGAAGGAAAGACAAAAGGGGAAATTAGTCACTACTTTCTGAAAGACGCAAACATTTACTTTAATTCAACCAAATAACAGGATACACTTCCTTTAGGAGCCTTGTCTGGATGCTTACACCAAAACATAGTTGTTAGACATTCATCTTTGATCCCAGCTAATAAAAACGGTATATTTAGTCTACTGCCCCCCTTCTTAGTTATGTAAAGCATCCGTGGGTTTCTTGAAAGGTGCTACATAAATCAAAGCTATTATTATAATATGGTTGAAACATTATTTCTAATGCATTGCTTTTTGAAAATATTTTTGAATTCTTGAGACAAAGCGTAGCCACACTAACCCAGTGCTAGAATAAAACTCTTAGTACTGTACGTGATTAATGGTAATTATAGTTTACTGCTTATTTCAAAGTTTTGCAAATTGTAGCTACAATTGAAAGGCAGATAGTGAATTTAATTTCTTATTAATAAAGAATTACCCAAGTTTGGTTACTTGGATAACTTTTTAATTAAATAACTTGAAAGGATTAGGAGTCCCTTTGACCCCTGGATAGGATTGATAATAAATCATGATGCTGCTTTCTCACCAGGACTTTGGGGAGTATAATGAACATCTTATGCGACCTTAGTTTACATTGATGTTAGTTTAAGTCACTTCAGCCTATATGAAATCACCCAAACCCTGTGTCTCGGGTGGGTATGAAACATTTAGACATTTTATCTTTGCAACAAACTCATATTAGCTTTAATGTTAGCTACCTAGGACACATGGCTTTAAAAGGCACTTTCACCGGTGTTATGCATTTTGTAAATCCTCCTCTTGCTCGACAATCGGGACATTAGTTACGCGTACTGTAAAGTTATTTAGTTATCTCAGAAGTCTTTAGGTTGCAGCCCACGCTATTGTTTAAGTTGTGTGTGACATGGCGATACAAAATGGCACCAACTTATTAACACGTGTCCACATTTGAAGATTTCACACGTTTAACTCGCACACCTAATTTAAATTGGGCTACACATGACAGTGCGATACGTAAAGATGAAATACTTACAACACAGTATGACGGCATACATGGATGAACATCTGAAGCTGTTACACTGAAGATGAACAGCCATCGTACTGCTTCACACAGAGAGTGAGCAGTGAAAGGAAGGACTTACTTGTAGCTCAGTGATTATATAGGTTGCAGCTTTTGCTCGATGCCGCCGCCCTGTGGTCGAATAGAAAACTTTATGTTACTTTGTCGCCCTCTGGTGGCCACAGCTGGACACTGCTCGTTTTCCTCAAGAATGAAATGCTGCAGCTGGAGCCTCTTCAAAGTGCAGCCCCATTACAAAAAAAATAGGTTTAACAAAACAATTAAGTATTCAGTATTAAATGAGATAGTGATAAGCTTAATAAATAAAAAAAATAAGTAGCTGTCCCCGATCCTGACCCCTACATTTATGTAACATTTTTTTAGATTTGTTTCAACTGTGTAATTTAAAATATATTTATGATTAAGTTTAAACAAAGGTTGAAAGACTTAGATTTATTGTGGGTTTAATTTTTAAATTAAAAAACTATGCTCAAAAATTCATGTCTCTTGTTTTCATGTCACTACCGAAACACACGAGTTTTAGTGGCTTGGCTGAGTCTAGATTTAAGCCACACCCCTGATTTTTTTTTACCAGGAAGTGACATTGCATCCCTGTCCCCCAAGGCTGCATGATAAGCAGCTAAATCCCATAGTTTTTAAATAAATGTGCTCCAAAGTCTGAAAATCAGTGTGTAACTTTAAAAATTGTCAGTACCGAACACACATTCTCTTCAATTATGTAAACTTTTTAGGGTTTTATGCAAATTATTATGTTTCTATGGGTGTACACCTCTTCAAAGATGTGTTTGCTAGCCATGTGCTTGCTAGCATTCTTTAATAATGCTCAAAATTAGGTAGAATTGTCACTACCGAATCATATGGTCAAGTTCGGTAGTGACATTATCATTTCGGTAGTGACAAAATGGACTGGTTAGTAGTTAAATCTCATCATTTTGAAATAAATGTGTTCCAAAGTCTTAGAATCAGTGAGTTTCTATGAGTATCATCATTTCAATCATCTATTTACAGCAAATAAGCAATTGATAAGTAATATTTGTACTATATGGTCATGGATGAACATTTTTCTTCAAAAATAAATTATTTTATTGACCACTAAACATACATGCTTGTAATATTCCCAACATCAGGCATGTTATGAGTTAGAATTAAGCAATAAGGTTGAGGGAATATGATAAAACACTATAAAGAAAATACTGATCACTACCGAAACACTGGGTGTTTTAAAAAAAAAATATATATATAGGTTATTGAGTTATCAACTAAAATGTTATAATACTGATTGGTTAACTGTATGTTCCATCTCATTAATCATTAACTCTGAACTCAATCTGATCAGCATTTTACATTTTAGAAAGAAAGATTGCACATAGATTTTGAAAATTTTTAAAAATTGAAATTTAAAATTTGTTAAAAAAAATCATTTTTATTGATTTTATTGTGAAAACCTTCAATAAAAACTTGTAAAAAATTATCTTTACATAAGGGAAGTAAACATAATACTAACAGGTTAACATAATATTGTTTGTATCATAGTTTAATACTATGTTTCGGTAGTGACAAATTTGGGGAGAGGAAATAGGCTACATTCCAAAACAGTCTAAAAATACAATATCAAATTTGACTGTTCTTTTACTAGATAGCCTATGTGTACTTCAGATAGGGAACAATATATATAGGGAAAATAATTTGGAAATAAAACTTGAACCTGACTTTGAACTAATTCGGTAGAATGGCCCATTTACAAATTTAACTGGATAACGTTACTGGGTGATTATCACATGAATTAAGTTCCCATTAAAAAAAAAAACTGCTTACTTTCTCACATTCCCTTTAACCCGGTGTTATACCAAGAACTGCATGCACCTCGCAGTACAGCTTTAAAACGGAATAAGTCATATTTCTTGGGCAAGACCTGTGATGACAAAGCATCTGAAGCTTGATAAAGTCGTTTGTTCTCATTGTTCGATAGACTCGAGAGAAGATGCGTTTTCATTGGCCTGCTTAAATATGAGCTGCTAACAGTGTTTGACTTTAAAGTATGTATAGGAACTTCACAGAGGGCTATGTAGGGGAAATTGCATCTGCCGTAGTTTTTTTCTCTGGCGAGGTGCATGCAATTCTCATCCTATAGCATCTTTTACACAAGTTAGCCTAAAGAAAAATTATAAGCCTGCTTGACATGATACAGAGAGCAAGAGCCTATTACAGTATCATTTATACTTTTAATGACAATTAGGCTATTTCATTACAATTTCATCTACAATTTAAGTAGAGTGCAATCAATTAAGTTTTAACTCCCTATATTTTAATTTATAGAGTTTATTAAATTCTTTTTACAAATGTTTACAGGTATGAATGTGTATGTGGGTATGGGTGAGATGTGCGTGGATTGTGTTTGTGTGCTGGCTTATGTGTACATATTTGATCTTTTATATGCTGCAAACAGGATTGCTTCAACCGAGTTTCGTTGTATTTACATGCAATGACAATAAAGATAAAGACAAACTTTATTGATCCCCCATTGGGGGACATTTCTTTGTAAAGATCTATCTATTAAATCTAATGTTAGGCTAAGTACAGAAATCAACACTGTTTCATTAGTAGGCTACATGTTACTTTCATTGTAGGCTATTAGCCTATGCATTTATTGAAATCATAATCATTATTTTTATTGGAATGGTTTGGAGTTACAGCAGTTAGAAATTGATGATGAAATAATAAAACACTTATAGTTTAAGTTAAAATAACAAGATGAAGACGAGATGAATCAAAACATTGAATTATCAATGGAAGCCTGCGCTGTAAGGCAAACACGCACGTGCTTGAAGCGCGTGTCCGTGACGGAGGAGCTGCAGCACTTGTTCATTGGACTCCGCGAGTTGAAATGCTCTCCCAGATTCCTGTGGATTTATGCGCAGACATGCAGGCATCAACGAAGACGTAAGAACAGGTAAATTGCAAGATTAGTTGGAGCATGACTTAATCTCTTTGTGTGGTTTCATTAATGTGAATTAAATAGTTGGTAAATGTGAAGAAATTACTTTAAAAGACTGAATAGCCTAGTAATTACTTTCTCCAGATACCACCAAATAAAGCTGGCTCCCTAGCTGTTGAATTAAGAACAACTGTGAGGGCAATGTTGCCTGAAATAATGTGTTTGTTATTTAAAGGAATGTTTCGTTAATTCTTCCACAGGCAGTAAACAGTGAAGCAACAGCGCAGCTACAGCATGTTCAGAGCAGTGTTTGGAAACAAGAGAGACGGAGGAGGAAAACGAGGAGAAAAAAAGAAACAAAGACATCAAGGTAAGGATAAAAATACTGAAAGTACCTGCGCATACAAAACTGTGGCATTTATGCTCAGTTTTAAACCAATGTGTCACCTTTTGTCTTTACCCATGGGCTTACCTTGATTATATATATTTTTTACAGTTTGAAAGCATATACATTTTCCTTTTTGGGATCCCTGATATCATGAATAAAATTAGATAGAAAGATGTACTTTATTGACCCCAAACCAATATTTATCTTGTCATATATCATGTGTTATACACACTATAAACTACATCTATTGCATTTTGACAGCGATATTCAGGTTCTCTTCTCTTGGGTGATTTAAGTAGAGCCATTTCAATTAGCCTAATTCATCAGTGTGTTCTGTCCTTCACACAGTGTCCCACTGCTTGCATTTAAAGTGTGTCAGGAGAAGTTAGAGTAGGTTAGGCAAAACATCCTGACCTACTAAAAACATACTGAATTGCACCAGAATTTATGAGTCGGCCCCAACTGAATGAGATGATCCTGCAGACTTGAGATACATTCCTCTATGCTGTAAATCAACTAAATGTGTTTTTTGGATTATTACTGACATTTTAACTGTAAAGTCTACTGAGCAACTTCATCATGTGGGCTGTTGAAACAAAACTAAGATGTTCTACGTTATTTTTTTTCTGCAATTACCATGGCTATTTCAGACTGCACAGTGAAGATAGATGAACATAAGTAGAGCTCAGTATTAGAGCAACCATGTTGCACATTAATATTTAATCATTTGCTGCTCTGGGTATAGGAAGAACAGAGAGAAAGATAGAGAAGTGTGTCAGTCTCATTAAAATGATATAGTATGTTTACAGTACATGAATGGCTCTGATCATCTAAGGGAGATATCACTTCTTCACAGAAGCTCATGATGAAACGTTTCAAGGCACTGATCTGCGAACACTTTCAGGGATTATTCAACTGCTCATGGTGTGAACTGTAATATATGTAGTGGACCTCTGAGTGGTTGTTTTGCTCATGGTGATAACAGCAAACTCATTTATGATAGTTAAAAGTGAATGGCTGAATTATACCACAAGGAGAATTACAATCTGGTTTAACCAATATCTGTAGCAATAAGGCCTCTGTAATCACCTGGCTTAATGACTTCTAATGCATAATCCTTTTTTGAATACACAGGATAAGGCTTAATGAGTGCTATAAGAGAGGACATTAAAATGATTTAAATATTAGAATGAATTATTATTAAGTGTATAGCCTCTTTACTGAGTGCAATCCCATTACTTTGAATAGATGTTCTGGTATTGCCAACTTTCCATTACCTCACTAGGCAATATGCCTCCAAGACAAGATATGTTCACTCCATCGCAGCCTTCTGTGAGACATATTTCATTATGCTCTCCCTGCGATATGTTAATTCTGCCAAACTTCTGTTCAATCAACTCACCCTACTACAACTATGCCAAAGCTTTCTAAACTATGCTTCTCTAACCCTTTACATCTGCACTCTTCTTTCTTTGTACACCACCTTTTCCGTGCAGGTGGCACCTTGCAAAGAGAGGGAGCCGGGCATGCCACTCACTTCCATGACAGAGACGGCGGTTACACCCAAAGCCCAGCAAACAGGAAGAGACTGACCAAGGGGGTGTCCATTTCTTTACCTTCCTCCCCTCTTCTTCCACGCCCAGCTGACGTAGTTCCCTCACAGTCATGCATCAGGTTCACAGGTGGGTTTATTTAAAGTAGTGATTAAAACTAAGCCTCGTGGTCTCTCAGTCTGAAGGCCTGAACATGACAAGACGCTGTGCACGAGGGAATAGAGGCAGAAACAGCAGAAAGCTTTCATGGGTTTGGGTTGATTAGCAGAGAGAGCTTCTGTGCGTTCAGCTGTTCCATGCATGTGACAGCAAATAAAAGAGCATACAGACTGTGCCCCCTGGGCCCAGAACCATGAGACAGATTGTCAGAGTAAATGATTGAACAAGATTACTTAAGGCAAAGGAACCCCAATTAAGGAGGTCGATTATGAGATCGTTTTTAGAGTTTGGATCTATATTAATTTAATCAAATATCTAATAATATCATGCTTAAAGACAACTTATAATCTTCTGAAAAAATAGTTTTTTTGCACCATCTGGGCTAAAAAGAAGAATCTCATGTAATGTTGGTTGTTGGCGCAGTCATGCAAGTGTGCCATATGTCTTTAAGTTACACATATAGCTTTGAATTGGGACACTTGTTTGATTAATGCATGGCATTTCTCCATCTCTTCTTTCCCCTGTCAAACCCTATAGTCAACTGTTAGATACACAGTGTGTGACCAAAGATTTAGTCGTTTTTCATTTCCCCTTGTTAAAAATGACATCTGCAATCTCTACACACGTTTACATCTTCCATTAAAATGCTTTACCAGCTGGACAAAAGATATCTCCCACTTTACTGTAAAAGTATTTGGCATTGCCGTGAACCTATCTGTGGTTTTAAAAAAAAAAAAAAAACGCATCATGCTCAGGAGCAAAATGTTTCATTTCACAAGCGCAGGCCTTCAATGCTGCTTGATCAAGATAATTCTCATGCACACAGGCAGCCCTGAGAGATAAACTAAACCGTGTGTACACTTGAAGTTTCAGATTTACACGTCACAGTTGTGTAGGTTGGATAATGACTATATAATCAAAAATGAGTTGCAATTTCAGAAGATAATAATAGTAGGCTATGCTTTAACTTTGATTAAAGAGTAGAGAATAACTTTTCCCCAATCAGTAGATGAAAGTGAAAATATATCAAATCTACCTAAATCACTGCAAAATGATTGTTTAATATTCAAGTGAAATCACAATAAAATTAACAGCTTTCTTAAGTTCCTTATTCATTAAGTTAAAGCAGAATAATCCGTGTTTAAACATGTTTTGTAACTCAGCTAATACAGTATGTGTGTTGTATGGTTATTAATGGGAAATAAGTTGTTCAATAATGTAAAACATGAAAATGATCTGGGACATTTCCAGTCAAGTTAAATCTTATAGTTGAAGGTTGTTTAGCAACCACCACTTTATGATTGCTAGGTGGGGGTCTTCAACTTGGAAAAGCACTAGGTGGCAGTGTCCTGCAACAGGAAGAGCCATTCAGAAAACGATGCTGTTACATTTCATTGCATGCAGCGCTGCCTTGTTTCCCCTGACTACACCGAACCATAAAATAAAACTACACCAAGTATCCCAAAATATATGCTATCAAGGCATTCTTACATTTGGTGGTTGTGCAAAAAGCACACATCCAGCTGTATGTCAGACTGCACAGAGTTTTTTTCTGAGCCACCCACAAGCAGGATTCAAACATCAAATAACCTTGAGTGCAGAATCAGTGTTCTCAAACATTTCATCCTTGTCAATGATATCCTGTACTAAAGATTCTGCGCTCGCAAGAAGCCTCAGATGTTGTTGCATAAATTGAGACACACCCACATGCATCAATATGAGTGCACCGCTGTCCCTGCCATCTCACACAAACACACACACACACACATACACACAGACATTAGCAGTGTTAATATATTATAGATAAACGCCCACGGTACAGTGAATATTGTTCTGTTTGCATGCATAACTCGCACTCTGAACATACTGCTTTATACTCAGGGGACACAATTCAAATTCTGCACCAGAGATCTCATCTGGGGAGGCTTAATCTCACTCTCTCTCTCTCTCTCTCTCTCTCTCTCTCTCTCTCTCTCGCTCTCTCTCACTTTCTTTCATATCCCTCCTTATCTCCACCCTCAATCCCTCCCACCCTGCCTGCTCTCCCCCTCCCTCTCCCTTCTCCCTCTCTGCTGTGGCCGAAGGACGGGTAAGGAAGCCGGAGTATGTGGATGGCTCTTCCAATGCGAGAGAACCTCTTGTCTTTGCCTCGTGCCGTGGCAAGGCAGACCACAGAGGTGAGAACGGGAGCGTGTGGGCGTGTGTTGAGCATCATGTCTGTTTTTCCAGGTATTGATCAGGCGGGCTGAATTAGAATGAATGTGGTAGAGGTGAGGGGGAGAATGACTGATGAGATACAGGGAAAAGTGAGCGTGTGGTTGTGTTTTAATAACATCTGAAAGAAGCTTTGCATTAAGTTTTTGTCTTTCAGGTATCCGTATAGCGATAGTGATGTCTGTGTTATCCTCAGTGTGTCATTGAAAGAGGCTTTGTGTTATCACAGTTTGTCCTGAGTCTTTCCCCTGATTTGTCTGTGTGTTGTTCCCACAGTTCAGGTTGGATTAATTAAAGGAAACATGGTGTGAATACTTACATCTCCAACAGCTTTCCTTGTGTTTTTGACCAAAGGGCTACCCTTAGGCTTAACAGATTTTTATGAGGCTTCTTCAATCCTGGTTGCCAGGCACCTCTCAGCTTCCCGTTTCCAATAGCAACTGCTAGGTGGTTTGATGAATAGTACTGGACATTCAGTATGTCCTCATGTTACTCCAGATTGGATCGCAGTGCTCTGCCTACTAAATGCAAAGTTTTCTCTCCTCCCCCTCTTGCAAATACACATCCACCCCGTCTACCCACCGACTCTTCACATTCTTTTTTTTTCAATCTGAAGTGAAAAGAGTTATTAAAGGCTAGAGCTGGAGCGCTTTATGGAACAATTATTACCGAGCTTCCCTCTCAAAGTGGACCTTGATCCCCTCAAAGCTCACGTTTGAATACACTTGGGTTAAATGCAACATGAAGTGATGCGGTTTCTTTCAAAAAAGAGAGCGTGAGCCAGCAAGACAGAAAAAAAAAAAATCTGTGGAGGGAGTGCTAGATGAATGTGATATCTAAACGCAAAGATGTTTGTGAGGAGGGGTGAGCTGTTCCTGCTATCCATGATGTGCTGTCATCTTGTTGATATGCCTACTCATTATTCATGTTCCTCAGCTGATAGCTGTACATAGGTAAGGTGTGAGAACAGAGGAATGTATTTGCGCTGAGATGTAAGAGCTGTTAGAAGCCTTACTCTGCAGATATGTGCATGGACCTTTAGAGGAGCTGGGGTCGGGGGTCAAAGCATCAGGGAGCCTTAAAGAGTGATAAATGAATGCAGCACATGGCCAGTGTCAGCCAATCTCTCCAGGAGAAACAACGTAGGCAGAGCTGAGGCACTCCTTCACACTGTTCCACAGTTGACACGAAGCTCATTGAAATTCACAGCCCGTCTTTAACCGAGAGCACCTGGCAGGCGTGTGCGCAGGCAAACTCACAACCTCACACAACCTCTTGCTGCTGCCTCAACCAGGGACTGGAAAGCCACAGTCTGTGCATCCGTAATCAGGGCAGCTGGGGCTGTGCTGACCTGTGGATGCACACATTTCCTGCAGTCCGCTCGCTGCTTGCTGGGTGGGAACGTCACGAGCGGTCTGAGCCGAAACGAGAGCATCAGTTTGACGACGGTCTCATCTGGCCGTCCGGGTTTCCATTTGCTTGTTAATGCATGTATCCTGATTGTGTGTGTCTTACAGACCTCCACGTGGAGCCCCATTCGGGCTCCTCCCTTTCTACCCAGGAACTGATGACCAGACTATGCTTCTTATTGGGAGAAGCAACGCCTGGCACTGCTAGCTCTCCTATGGAGGACAGGAGGGAAAAGAAGGTAGGGCAGCGTATTGATTTACTGGCCCTTTGCTGTCTTATAAAAATGTGATGGATGGTTTACAACCTTCAACCTTCTTCTTTTACGCCAAACAGTGACACCATAAACTTAATTTGTTCTAAAAGCATTTAGACATTAGGATTAGTTGATAGTTTTATTACAATGTCGTTATGTGAAATGAAAGTATGCATTTCATACGCTGTTTGATAAATGCACTCAAATCCTGTTTGGAAAAATGGGTCAATATCTTGAAGCATCATTATTTGTGCTTCTCCAGTCCTGTGTTTTTTTAAACTCTATCTAAGCTTACACTATCTGTATTACAGTTATTGGATGTGCTTATGTCTCTCCATCTCTATGTCGTTGTGTTGCTCAGCCTTGGCCCATTTTCTCAGCCTCATTCCACCACCTGAGCTCCAGATTCACTCAGTTTCGCAGCGATAGCGCGGCTCATATGAGGAATGTGGGTTGTCCTGGCTAAGATAGATGAGGCTCTGGTATAAAGGGAATAACAGTGAGCTGCTTCAACTCTGCTGCCTGGTCTGCCTACAGTATCTATCTGCCTTGCAGAAACGTTGCATCAGTAATGAGGAGACCTGAGAGGCACGTGAACAAAACTACAAGGATAAGAATAAAAGTAAACGGTTGCCTTGTTTTCCTCGAAGAACATCTCCACATATTAATCAATATTCTGTTAAAAGGTTTAATCTCCTCCGAACATTTCACACAGATCCTTTACTGCTGCTTTTTTAAATAAGTGCCGACGACAGCAATTTTGACAGTGAGCTCAAATATTTTTAAAGATCAGTGAAAATAAATCATATTTAGGAGACAAGTTTAAACACTTACATTAATATTGGTATAACATATAACTAAGAAGAAACTAATACAGAATATCACAAGATAACCATAAACTTCAACATCACAGAACACTAGGAAGCCCTTTTTACAGTTCAAACTAAAATATGACATAATAAGCTCTATAATAAAAATACTTATTGCAGTGGTACTAAAGGTTCAAATATATATTGTGTGGATGTACTCATTATTCTACATTATGTAATGTTAGTATTTTCTTTATTTTTGAAAAAATGATTTTATAGACTCATTTCCATTTCAAATAGAAGGTACTACTCAGATAGAGCTGTGAAGGCTGTTTGAAAATCATCTTCTTTTTTTTCCATCTGACTGGCTCTCTTTGTACTCTCCTCCACCCATGATGACTTATTGTGCTCAGAATCCGTTTGTATTTTTGCTTTGCTGTAGAGCATTCCTCGCTGTTGCTATGCAAAAGGAACTGAAGCACAAATTCTAATGCAGTAACATGAACTGCAGTGGTACTTTTACCAAATATCAGATACTGAGAACTTACAATGTTACAGTGTTACAATTCACTTAGCAGACGCTTTTATCCAAAGCGACGTACATCAGAGAGTAAGTACAACACAAGCAGCGGGAGCAATGCGGAGTTAAGTGTCTTGCCCAAGGACACATCGGACATAATATATTTAATATATAATATATTTTGGTAGGTGTGTAATTCAGACTTTCTAATACTGGGTTGATTGGGTTGTCCATATTTAAACTGCCTTTGATTAAAGTTCACATTGAATTGTTGTCATTGCCCGGTGACAAACAGAAAAATGTGTTTATATTGGTTACGTTGAACCATAGATGATGTCTGCAGCGAGTTTCAAACACAGCGAGCAGTTATTATGAAAAATGGGGGAAAATGAGAGCCAGCATGAAAATCACTAGAATTATCCTTTCATTTCCTATCTGTGTGCACACACAAACACACTCAGTCACATGACAAAGGCAAACGTTATCATGCACACTGGTGTACTAATTATTTTTCTGAATTAACTACTGTTCAAAACAGAAATAACAAGAAATATTACATGCAGTAGACAAAATGTCTCACTTCATATCATGACTATATGTCCCTTTAACCTCCTTGGTATTATGTATCAATGTATGTTTCTGCTCTCTCTTCCTCAGTGTGATTCCTCCGCTCAGGGGGGGAGTCCAAGCTCCACTCTGACCTGCAGCACCGCCTCCCCCTGCTCAGAGAGCCCCTCTTCCACCCTGAGCCACAGTGCAGGGGGCCAGCCTCTGTACCAGCCCTTACCTTTACCTTCACCGCACTGCAGCTCCAACACCAGCCCCAGTGGAACGCTCTCCCACCCTGTGCCCAGCCCCGCCCCTGGTTCTGCTCCTGGATTCATCACCGGGAACAGCCCTGGGCTTCCTTCTCATAGCCCGACCTCCACCCTGGAGAGCAAAGACAGTGGAATCATAGGTGAGAGTTGCTGCTTTGTATCTGCTGGAAATCCTGGGCATGTTACAAAATGATTTAAATCCACATCGTAGGGTTTCAGATTAGTTTTTTCTGCTAGGTGAAGCATGTCCAAAACAAAAGCCTAGCCATGCATCACTAGAAAAAAGAAACTAAACTGCCTATTTAATTCTGTATGGAATCGGCTGCCTTATCAGAAATCCCAAATATGACTGATGTCTCTATAGTGATACATCTTGATAGAAAGTTGGATGCAACATCAATTAGTTGTAAGTCCTTGTGTACCATTACCCCACAGCTAGTTTCTCTGTGTCGCCTGTGCCACTTGAGCCTTGAGGCTTCAGCTCCCTCCTGTCAAAACTGGGACACTGCTGTCTTTGTTGCTTATGGGTCTGATTCTCTTAAAATAGGACACTTTTTTCTCTCTAAATAGAGATTGTATTTATAGTTAAATACAAAAGGGCAAAGAGCACATCAAATACAGTAAAGCTGGTTGATTGATGAGTTTGGTGTGTTTGGCTGGAAAAACAGCTTGTTGTATTTTATAGCTCATTAAGTCATTTTTTTTTTTAAGTTGAAGGCAATAATTATTTTGGATTAATTTCAATTGATGAGAAAATGCAAGTGAGCAGTTGCCTACCATATGGTCTCCTTTAGAAGTATGATTTAGTTTTCAGCTCTTGGCTGCCTATGTCACCCATATTTTCTTTGTGCACCTCAGCAACCATCACTAGTTCCTCTGAGAATGAGGAGCGCAGTGCCTCCTGTGAGGTCCAGACCAAGGATGAAGGCTTGGACGGCATGGTGGAACATGCAAGCAAAGACCGCCACCCCGGGCTAACAAGGGACACTCTGACCGCCAAACAAAATGAGGCCTTACCTAGGACTGACATCATGGAGCCCAGGACTCCCCCAGCTCCGAAAAGACCCCTCCCACAGCACCATATACACAGCACCTCCTCCCTTGTGATGCCCCGACCAAATTCTGTGGCAGGTATGTACACCTTTTGTGTTCACCTGTTATTCCGAGGCTATATATGAATCTGGAGACCAATTTGTGTGTTCCTTCATCTAGTGTAGCATTTCTGAGATTGCAACTCGGTGTCTGCTGCTGACTGGGACAAAAGAAACAGATAGTTGGATTGAAGACATAGACTTATGCCCCCAGTTACTGGTGAAGATTCTTTAATCAGGCGATATTAAAAATGTTTACATTTTACATTATAGACACTGGTTACAACGACTATCACGTTCCATAATGGAGAAATAGACTTGACCATCTACTGTACCAAATATTTGTCATGAAGTACCGTGTAATGCAACGTTATTCTCTTTCATAGTATTTGTTTCTATGTCTCACTATGGGATACACCCATCGCATATATTCACAGAAGCTCTATACCACTACGCCAGCCCTGAGTGGCTGGCAGTCGTGACGTCGCCGTCAGGTCCCCCTCTCTGTATTTAACCCTGATGCAGCAACACTCGTCATTCAATTCTATTAAGTAGTTAGCTTAATCAATTAACTGCTTTATTCTTTTTTTGCTAACTGCTGTGCAATAATTACATGCAGCACTTATTTGATTAGCTACCAGTAGAGGCGATATATATATGCAAAATGATTTCATTTATCCCCTGCAAATGAACAACTAATTGCCATGTCGCAGAAATGACTGTGATGTTTACTGATTGATAATGTAATAATTTTAACATTTTTGATCCACCTCTAGAGAATGTCTTAGTACTCTGTGCAGCCAGTGAATCTTGTGTCCTGTCTCATACAGATGGACCCCTTGTTCAGTAAAGGCCTGGGAATTGTGCGGTCAGTTTACTACCTAAGTAAAAGTTTGACTGTTTGAGACGGGATCTTGTCAGTGTCCTTTACATCTTTGTCAAAAACAAAGTAAGAGTAAAAGAAGATGGTTCACTTATTAGGATTAATTGCATTCAAGCGTGCAGATGCTGTAGGGAAACACTATCTCATTAATGGTGCCTTCCTGTAATGTCCAGTATGTTTCTTTAGGAACAACTTAACATTGAGTAATATGCTTGTTGATTAGAGTTTGATGAAGGATGGATACAACCCTCATAGCTGGCTATTTTACTAACTATCCTTAGCATAAGAACTTGAAACACGGGGAGTCAGCAAGCCCGGCTCCTTCTAAAGGATGACAAATCGGCGTACCGGCTCCTCTAAAGCTCACTAATGAACTCCTTATTACTCCTGGAGTTTTATCGTCACCTCCAGGTTGTCAGACATGCAGGAAGTCACTGCTCTCTGCCAGGAAGTATAACCATACAAAACCCCCAAAGAATCACAGCGTGTTGCTTTTTACAATTCCTTTTTTTTGTACCATTAAAAATGAAACAAGACACAATGTGCTAATTATTTAGCTAGTGAGAGTGTTGCTAAGCTTCCATTATTTTGTATATGAAGTGCGTTAATGAGAGTATGAATGTGACAGATGTGACTTGTGTGTTTTAAATAGACTAGAATATTGACTGAATGACAAACTGATTGAATTGATTGTTACCTCCTCTGATCATCCGACGCAGAGACGGGATAATATATAAGATCTCTATGTGAGGCAAAAATAAACTTCATTGCACCGTGTGTTGGTGCTCTACTTACCACCAAAGCTGTATCCACACAGTGAGCAGTACCAGTTAAATGTCCTGGGAGGCCTCCAGTTGTCATAAAAATACCCCCTCCCTCCCTCCCGCCCTCCCTTTTCCAGTCACGATCTTTGCTAGTGCACAACGCTCTTTTTCTTCCCTTAGATGTCAGTTCATTTGTGGTTGAAGCAAAGGGAAAGATTCCCTAAGGAGTGGATTCACAGTAACGCCTGCCAGTTTCTTCTGTCAGCTGGTGCTTTCATTTAGGCACTCTTGATGAAATTCAGAATAAAGATGAGGCGGGCCACGCAGTATGTAGCCACAAGAATTGGACTCCACAATCATGCAACATTAGAGAGAGCGATGGGACTGTATGTATACGTATTATCAGAAACATTAAAAGACTAGAGCTAAAAATACACCTAATTATTCCCAGATGGTAAAGTTGTTATATTGTCTAAGTAGAACCGAGAATAAAAAGATGCACCGTACATGTTTACACAAAGGCAATCTTATACATTGTATGATGTAGGAATACAAAAGAGGCTCTTCTAGACAGTTTGTAAAGTCAGGTTTCCTGCGTTAATGCCTCTCTAGTGGGCCGAGACAGAGGCCATTTTTTGCAGGAAGCTTTGTACTGTATGGTAGCTGTCAGAAGAAGGAGTTTTCTCTCTCTTTGAGAACAATTCAGACACTGAAGAAGTGTAGAGCGGCATCAACATTGGATGTGTTGATAACGGTTGTCATTGCGCTCAGTGTGTTTTTCTGATATGTAAATCTGTGAGGGGTTCACTAGGGGTCCTAAGAATGCTGCCGTAGCAGCCTGTTAAAGGTCTCATTATGTGAAAGGTCACTGCCACTGTAAGGGCACTAGAGCGTCCCGTTTTTGGATTATGTTATGTCGCAAATGTTTTTTCCGCAGTGCAGGGACCATCTGTAGATTGAGTTCAAAAGAGGTACATACTGTACCTTTTGAAATATACACTTGTACCCTTTTAGGATACAGAATGAGAAGATCTTTATAAGTCTTAAATGAAACGCCAGCAGACAGTGAGCTTAGCATAAGGAATAAAGACTGGAAACATGGGGGAAATAGTTAGCCTGGCTCTGTCCAAAGGTAACATAATCTGCTTACAAGCACTTAGAAGCTTGATCCAAAGGTGACTGGGATTGGTTGAAGATCTTCAAGATCAAGAGCTTCAAGATCTTCAACCAAGTCCAGTTTCCTTTGGATCGAGCTTCGAATTACCGTGACCTGGACGACTGAGAACCTACACAGACTGCTCACAAGCACATTTAAAGCTTTTAAACGAACACGTAATGTATTTTTTTTTATCAGTTTGTTGAATGTTTTCGTGTAAGAGCAGCAGGTTAGCTTTCTACTGGGGTTGTTTGACTATAATTTGGCAATGACTGATGTAGAACTCAACCTTGAAACCACAACTTGTTTCTCTTTACACTCTGGTTTTTGGCGCGGACTACACAAACAGTATAATTTATACAAGGGAGCTAGTTAAGCTGTTCTTGGTCCCCTCGGAAAGAGTCGGACTTGTTTGTTTTTTGGCAGTTTTTTTGCCTTTGTGCAGAGCTAAGCTAGCCTGATGTTAGCTATAGCATATGGAGAGACCTTACAGTGCTCTCGATCTTCTAATTACGGTAACTTTCTGGTAATGAGCAATATTTGTTTTCTGTTAAAGTCATTTAAGGTAGAAATCATAATCTAGATTATGTGAGAGGGGTTGTGTGGAATCTAAAGGGTTTGGGGGCAGATGTTATCGTGGTTGTCGCCGCCTTGGTCAAGTCCATCTTTGACTTTTAAAGAAATGAAGCATCAGCAGTCAGTATATGTACACAGCAGGGCACAATAATGTGAAATTGAATGTGGGGTAGGTTGGTTTGCCAGGAGTTGAGGGGTGAGCTGTCCAAGTGTCCCTGTGTAAAACACCCCCCTGGGGAAAAAACATGTTTTTTGACTCTACCACTGTCTACTTGAGCCACTCATCCATTTGGCCTGGCTGTCTTTAGCCAGCAGTTCTTCTCATCCCACTCCACACCTCCTTCACACTGTTTTCGCTGCAGACTGTTCTTCATTCTCTCACTGTGGTGTTCTTTCAATCGTCAATCCTCCACTTCAGCTCTTGCTTGACAATCACTGAAATTTCATCCCTTGTCCCCCCCCGGCCCTGAAGGCCCTCTTCTACCTGTTGAAAGGGGTTTCTTGTGCTCACTGTTCCAGACTTTATTATTCGCTGGTCCTGAATCTATTCTCTTTGAGCCTAATTGGGATGTTCATGCTGTGATTGATTTGTCTTGCATCAGAGACACACTCATTGCCCACTGGGTGATCCACAGAGAAGGTTGCATGATCTCTTTGTGGCCCTGTAAATTATTACATTGCCTCAGTAGCTTTCCCCCCACACTCTCACTCTCACTCTGCTGCTGCTGTAGGGTGATGGACACATGCTGGGATTCTACATGTGTCAGAATCTGATCTGATCAAGCGCTGGAGGAATGGTTGAACTCTATGAACCCTTATCATTTGCCAAAGGAAATTCAGTGTGTCTTTTTTCTGAAAAAGAGTGAATAATATTCCAGTATATATTTTAGTAAACCTGTGTAGTAGGTTAAGAGAGTATAACATCTGCATGCAGACTGATTTGGTGATTTATCAAAACAAAAATGCTTAAAGATATTACAGGCCAGCATCTTTAAGCTTGACCGTAATTCGTACTTTAGAGCTTTAAGCCCATAACAGTTCAGCGACGTTGTGAAGCTCAGTCAGATGCTCTGAGATTAACGTTGTCTGCACATTGACAAGGCATGATTAAAGGTAGGCTGTGTCAGTTCATCATCCGTCTGTTTACTGTATATTTCTCCTTCAAGACTGGTCGTCTTACTATGATTTATAGATAAGTGCAACGTGACTCAGACCCTTTTTTTTTCATCCCACTCCGAAGGGATTAGTGGCAGCAGTAATGCCAGATTTTCAGATTTAGAAAAAGGATTTTTTTTTATGTTACAGCAACGGGTGAATGAAATTGACCAATTTCTGACTCATCACAGAAAGAAAGAAAAGTTTTTGGGTGTATGGTACTCGTTCTAATGTTTCCATTCTATTCATCTAGATGAATCTTTTCAGACTTAAAATGCCAATAAGAGCCGAACAAAATAGAAAACCTGTGTCATTACAACCTCAGACGTCCAAACAATAAGAAACACTTATGGAAGCAGTCACTGTAATCTAGTTAGCTGCTCCTCTGCCTGGAACCACCTGAATGAGACTCCTCTTCATTAACACAGAGAAAGAGAACCAAAGAACTAAAACCTTATTAAAAAAGAGTTTTTAACTTTGATTCCTAACAAAACAAGATAAGCATTTATCCAAGAATAACAGTTTACTCTACAAGCCTTAATCTGAGGAGAAATCCTTGTAAATTACAATAAGTAAAGAAAAATCCAACTTTCCCAGACTTTCAGATCTGATGTAAGGTTTCTGGGGAGTAAATCATTTCTATTTTTGAACATTTTATTTTCGTCACTGTTTTGTCTCCCAGGTAAATCCTGGCAGTGATTTAAAAAAAAGAGGAAAACGGCCAAAGCAACAACAAGACATTACGTTTGATGAAAGTCAAATGAACTGAAGAGCAATTAATTAGCCTTGACTCAAATTCTCACTTTGTAGTTTTGTTGAAACTATTCTTTACTTCACTTGTTATGTATTAAGACGTTTGGAGTCTGTTTGTTGTAAGAGTGTAGCACTGCAAGATGCAGATAAATGTCTCTAATCATTTGTCCACAAAACGTTACAATCACTTCATAATGCAGTGCAATCAAATACAAAACCAGCAGAAAGTGAAGTCTCTGACAAAACAAAAGAGTTGGATCCACACACAGTGTCAACAACAATACAAATTTGCAAAAATATGAAATCATTTTGTACGTGGTCTATAGATTGTATTTCACTGCACAAAGCCCTATGTTTGTTGTTAGTGTGTTTTCCTGCATACTGGTGGGTGACAGTGGTCTAGTGGTTAGTTTGTGCGCCCCATGTACAGAGGCTGCAGTCCTAATCCGAGCAGCCCGGGTTCCAATCTGACCTATGGCATGTCATTCCCCACTCTCTCTCTCTCCTGATTTCAGACTCTGTCCACTGTCCTCTCACTATGATAAAGGCATAAAAAGAAGCCCCCAAAATAAATCTTAATAAACAAACTACTTCATTGATTTATTACATTTAAGAACCAGCTGATTAAAAATAAGTTATGTCTTTATTTTTTGCTATAGCCTCATCTTTTTCTTCTAAATGTCTTGAAAATGCAGAAAGTAAGCTTGGCTGACCTGTAAACTCTCCAGTGTGAGTGGGTGGATAGATAGGCCGACGTGGGAGTAAACAACTCTTTGTTTCTGTTTCTTGACCTTCTGTACGACATGTTCTTCATTGTATTTATCATTTTGGTTTTTCTTTTGTGGCTCGTTTGGTCATTAGAATTGTGTGTGTAATCCTGCACGCACATTAATGCATTACAGTTGGCGATGTGTTTCTAGTGATTATCACGAATTGGGTGCCCTGGTGTGTGAGACGCCATGAAACATTTGGTCATTTCAGACTCTTGTTAGTTTGAGATTACAGAGCTGTGAGATGAGTTTTCTTTCCTCCCTCTTCTTCTCAAGGTCGATGAACATTTATCTTTGAGTGCAACAACTGTTTGTGTCCTGCGTCTCCATGGAGACAATAATTGACTCGAGCAGTGAATTTGACACTTGTGTGGTGCATGTGTATCTTTGCACATTTCCTGCATCTCTCTCACACCCTCAATCCATTCCTAACACACTGTTGTTGCTTCTTTTCCTTTTTTTTTTTTACAGCAACCAGCTCCACTCGCCTGGAGGATTTGGGTTTTCTGGACACCCAAAGGGCCGCTGGACACAGGAGCTCTGTTCGTAAACACAACACAGCTGGACGCACAATTGATGACTCCAAAGGTATTTTGTGGCCTTAACTTAGGGGGAAGTCGGTGTTTAAATGTAGATTTTACGAAACATTGCATAATGCACCTCCAACATCACTGCTTAATTATATGATACCATACCATACTATATGATACCATACGACACCAAAGAATACTATATATATGATGGACTTTATTGTCCCCTTAGCTTCATTCATTCAAAGTGCTGCTCACATTTAGCTCCTCAGAGTGTAAACATTGATCCCTTCTTATATCCTCTACAGGTCGATTGGTGCCATTCAAACAATCCGACATCATGCTAAAACCACTGCTCTTTGAAGTCCCCGGCATCACAGCGGAAACACCTTTCGTCGGGCGGGATTGGCTCTTCACACGCTTGGAAGAGGTCCTGAGGAAAACGAGCAGCTGTGAGGGCCGCGGCGCTGTCATTGTAGGTAATGCAGGATCTGGGAAGACGGCTATCATCTGGCGGCTGGTGACGCTCAGCTGCCATGGCATGCGCACGCCTCAGGGAGGTCCCAGCATCCCTCACAGTCCCAGCTCCTCCCCCAAATGTAAGACTATCTATCTTTACTCACAGCAGAGTCATTTGTGTTTGTTCGCATGTCAAAGCTTTCGCTTAAGAAACACAGAGGACTGCTAGAAGCTGAATTCATACATCCTCTGGAGTTTTCCAGCAAAGTCAGATTCTTGTAAGATATCGGGAGAAATATCACTTTTAGGGAAGGGGTTGGTATCTGGGTCACACACTCCTCTTCCAAGTTCTCCCCTGAGGTTTCTCGGCTGATTGCAGTTGTGTAAGGTGACAGAGATTGTTGTTTTTTTCCCCTTTCTCACCATGAGTGACACAGAAACTCTTTTTTTCTCTTCTTAAGATAGAGAAAACAATCTCTCATCCAACCAGATGTTTTATATTCAGCTATAAATGGATGTTTATGCTGTTGCATGCTTATGTTTTGTACAATTTGTGATAAGTTTGAAGAATAGAAACTGAAAATATAGAATAAATACCGTATTACAGCTTTTTCCTGTTGTGTGGTGCAGACAAAGCAAAAACAAAATAGTGTTCAGAAGCAACATAGTTCATATTCATTTTCAGCATGGCTGCACCATTCAACAATATTTGTGCTGTATGTTTTCATATTGAGTGTGTAACACGAGGTGTTTAGGCATTGAAATAAACACTGACTGCCGTGTGGTGTAGCTTAACGCTTAGTTTCCAGTCTTGCTTACAGATGCACTAATTAAGCAGCAGTTTAATTGTGTTCCTTCATAGACTACTTCACTGCTGACATTCCTGAGCTCACACCGGAGACTTCATCCAACGAGTGTAAATGGCAGCTTTGCGTTTGTTGTTGTTGCTCTGCGCTCTGTTCAGGTGGGGATAAGCAGGGAAAATCTGCCTCCAAACAGCCAGCCGACTCTCAGCCCAACCAGAGTGCTGTCGCAGGAACAAGCGATTGTACGGCACAGAGGAAGGAGGCTGTCAGATGCCTGGCTGCCAAGGTAGCTCAGAACACAAACATTTGTATTTCCATCCTTGATTACAAAATTGCTCTCTCTTGCCTTGACATTTTCGGAATTTTTTTTTTTTTTTTTCTAGTGGGTGTAGGTGACCACTAAATGAAGGCTTAGCTCGGCGCTCTAATGATTCCCTCGCTCGAATACCAGACCAAAAACTCCATTGGACCACTTGATAAAAGTTGAACTGTTGTACAGAATCATCTGAAGAAAAAAAAACGTTTTAAAAGTTATCTTAAAGTAATGCGGAAGAGACGTTAAAAAAACTAGACTCCTCTACTGGTCTGATTGCAGCTATTACCCCAAACTCAATGCTCTCCTAAGAGAGAAGTAACTTGAAGGTGCAGTTCCTAGAAAAAAACAAAAGAATGATCAAATAACTTCCTTTTTGCAAGTATTGCACACATTAGATATAATATGTTAGTAAGCTATTAGTGAGCCTAAAAGGGACTCGTTTTTTTGTTTGTTTCGTTTTTTAAACTTTGATGGCCTTTCTCGTCGTTGCAAAAGCTGCTTGGGTTGTGAAATTAAAATTCCCTGTCGGTCCTAACAAAACATCTATAGTACACACACATAAACACACAACACACCTGTGTAGAGTCGTATTATTTATCCTGTTGCTGAACAGATCGCTGACTCACAGTTTGCAGTGGAGTGCCCTGAGATTTAACTTCTTGTTTAGATTTCCTGCACTTCTCCATTCAAATGTGTGAGTGTAGCATCGTAATACAGCATGATAAACACAACTGCAGGGTACTATTAACGTAACAAGACTTCTGAAAGGCTGACAAGGGATCAATTCAAAGAGATAAACACACACCAATATTGTTGTTTTTTATGAGCTATGGGGCTGCACATTAGTGGCACTCACAGATTTTGAATGTCACAGGGCTCTCTCTCTCTCTCGCTCTCTCTCCCTCTCTCTCCTTTAGCACATGCAGAACATGCTGCTGATTGCATCACATAGATGACATGCAAGCTTCTAAATTTACTAACTTGGCCTCAATAAGAGTTTCCATGGGAACTAGTCAGACTACTTGTGGTGGTGCGGATATGAGATCAAAAGTAAAGTAATTGATAGACCACACATGGTCAAGGCTGGGACCTATAAAAGCCCTTTACAAAGGGAATACTACTGAACAGTAGAGTACATCTCTGCAAAAAAACACACTTAGAGTTGGTAGATAAGTACGACAGATCTTCCAGGAAGGCAGTTGTCATTTATGTCAATGTTAACTGAAAGAATAATTAGCCATATGACATCTATCGGTGACATATTTCATTTCTCAGACTCTTGCTCACCCTTTGGCTTGCTGCCTGAATAAACCAACTTGTATTTACTTAATGTGTTTTCGAGACACTCTGCAAACTCTGTAGTTTGTCAAGTGAAGCGTCTATTGTTCAATGTCATGAGCAGAATCTCATGACTCATCTACCGCTGTGGTTTCTGCAGGTTTCCGTGTTTATATCTTGTTTTTTTGTGGTAACTGGGCTTGGTTTTTCTTATTGTGCGATATCAGTCTTACAAATATTTCTTTACATTATGTGGTGATGTGAACGGATAACATTCTAATAGTGTCTGAATGTGTGCAGTTATGTTTACTCCCAATGGCTTCAATTTAATATTCAGGCATTTTGCAAGGTTGTTTTAGGCTTGATAACTTTTCACCATTTTCCTCCAAATAAATTGTTGAAGTCTGCATTTCAGCGTGGGCGACTTGATAGTAGATACAAAACCAGTAGTTTCATCAGTGCATGCAAAATGACCAAGAGAGGGTCGTAGATTTGTCTTTCTCATTGTTTCTCACAGATATTTAACGTTCATGTAGGGGTCCTTCCAACTCAAGTTTCAAAAAGAAAAATCGTGCATCATGGTGTAGCACAATTCTCTCTCATATTTTCCTACCTTCAAACTTCCTTTTCTATTCTCACCTGTGCCATACACATCTTTACAGATATAGATACATTTGTGGAATGAACAGATGCAAATGGCATTTTTAAAGTATTTTATCCCCCCAGTCTTTAACCTTTGTTTTTCTCCTGGCAGGTGGTTGCCTATCACTTCTGTCAGGCTGACAACACTTACACCTGCCTGGTGCCTGAGTTTGTCCACAGTATCGCCGCCCTGTTGGCCAGAGCACCACAGCTCACCCCGTACAGGGAGCTGCTGGTACAAGAGCCTCACCTGCAAAACACACTCAGCCTTCGATCCTGCGTTCAAGACCCCTTGGCTGCCTTTCGCAAGGGAATCCTAGAGCCCCTAGCCAGCCTGCGAAAGGGTAATGAGCTCTCAACACACATCAACGTTAAGACAAATGTGATATTTAACTTTAAAGACCTTTTAAATTTTAAAATACTATCAGTTTTAAAGGGAAAAACTGTCTGCTTCCCTCGCCCTGCAATCAGGGAGCCGTCCACCATCTCCTGTGTGAAATAGCCCATTAATGACTTCATGATGGCCCCGTAGATGATGTTTCCGAGTTAAGGTCACTGATTTGTAGAGTGTAGCGTGTGAAGCAGATGTTAGGTCATTTACGTAGGGAAATGATGAGTGTTATTTTTGCCCTGGTGAATCAGCTGCAGCCCACAGGATTTCAAGGTCACAACATACTCCAGAGAGGTTGTGAATGTTGCGAATTAGTCAGCTTAGTTTCTCATGATACAGTCAGTCGCCTAGATTGATGTGTTATTATGGCCAGGCACTCCACTGTCTGAGTAGAGAAGTGTTTTGTCTACTCCATCACTATTAGGCAGGTTAGAAAAAAATGGAGAGCCCTTGTGCCTGAGTGTATGAGTCCTCCCAGGCCGGCAGGGCTGCATTGACAGTTTAGAATATGTGAAACATGATGGATATGTCCTGTTATAAGCTAATAAACAACTATGGCCTCTGGCCTCTTTCAGCACAGTGTAATCAACTTGACCAGTTGGGGCTCTTCTCAGAATGCACGTCTCGCGAAACAAACATGAACCCAATTTTAACCAATAAAAAAAGCTTTTTATGACTCTATCATACCATCTTGTTCCTTATTATGTGCTCTCAAGGCTAATCTGATCAATCTGGTCTTGTAATGTATCCTCCTCTTCTTCTCTCTGTCGTTTGCTTTATGTGTATTCAGAGCGTAGGCTACCTGATGAAGACTACATCATACTGGTTGACAGTCTTAATGAGGCAGAATTTCACAAACCAGACTACGGGGACACCATCGCCACTTTCATTACGAAGATCATCTCCAAGTTTCCAATCTGGCTCAAGCTGGTGGTCACAGTCAGGACAGGCCTGGTGGTGAGTAAGATGTCAATACTTACATACCACTTACATAAAACTAGTGGTATCTAAACCTCCAGCCCAAAAAAAGCATGAAGGTGACTGGGATTTTTTCACATAATATACCAAGTAAAGCAGCAAATATTTGTCAAAACAGACTACAATCAAAAACATACTTAGGCAGATAATCAGCATATAACTGTGTGTGAATGTTTACCTAGCTATACAGAATGGTTCCCTGTCTATAAAGTGATATTAGCCCCTTGATGTGCTGAAGACCAATACAAGATTTAACTGTTAATTATCCATTCAATTCAAACTAAAACTGCATGAAATACAGCTTATTTTTATTAAATGTATTCTTTCATACAAACAGTAGGTACCTCCTCTGGATTACTCACTCAAAGTTTTATATATTCTAATTTATTAAGTTTATCTATTTTTATTTAGTTTGAGTGTTTTTGTCTGGTTTTGTCTTTATCTCTGTTTGTTGTAGCTTTGGTCTTTGGTCATCATTGAGTGTTTTACCGTATCACATTTAGTTTATTGTTCTTTTTTAGCACTTTTTTCTCACAATAATGAAACAAAATAACTGAAACTGCTCTTTTAGTTCATAATATTCGCTATGTGCCAATGTGCCCCTTGCAAGTTCAGATGTGCGGCGATGTGAAGTTCAGATCACTTATAGTTACTCTATAAGTAACTGTTGTCATTGACAACAGGCTAACAATGCATGAAAACACAGCAACGTCTTTACGTAGAATTATTTTATTACTCAGGCCATCAAACTAATGAACTCATGACCCTGATGACAGGTGTTATGTTAGTTCAAATTAATTGTTTTATGGACGTCTTTATATATACTTGATTTCCTGTTTTAACTTGATGGACTGGAGTATTTATGTGTTTAATGCTTTTAGGTTGTTTCTAGTGTTTGAGTCTTTGTCCTTGTGATTTCTATATGTTAAGTGTTTTCACCTGGCTGCAAAAAATAAAGTCCCCTTGGGGTCAGTGAAGTTGATCTTGAGCCTCAAAACTAGATAAGCAGTCGTAAAATTTTGGAGTATGGGCAGAAATAGCAAAAGAGGTAAGAAATATTGACCTTGTGTTATAGGTTAATCAACTCTATAAGTTTTATCATGTCTCATATTACATGTATATACATATATACATCACAAGGACATAACCATCTCTCTTTGGTTTTAGCTTTGCCCTCTGCAAACACACTGTAGATTAAGGCTGTACTTTCACAGCCATGCTATAGACATTATTGCATTTGGCAGCTTGGCTCTCTCTAGTCTGATGTATTTTCTCAATCTGGTTGGTAATCCCAACAAACAGCGGATGCATCTGTCCAACGCCAAGCCTCCAAATGCCGCATGGATTACGCCCTGAATGGATGGTAATACTACTGGGACACTGCTGGGAGTCTGGAGCTTGACAGGCAGCCAGCCGGTTACATAACTTGATAAGTGTTTGGGAATACACAAAACACATTTGGGGTCATTTTCTTCGTGATAAATTAGAAGTCAGCGAGCATTAAATACCGATATTTAAAGATGAAGAGTACAGCTATAATTGAACCCTCTGAGTACCCGAGCTTTCTGATTGGATCATTAGTCACCCTTTCCATTTTAAACCAGCCATTTCAGAGTGTGCTTACTCTGGTATAGCAACAAGGATATTCAAGAAACTATTAAGAGGAGACCAAATGTCAACTGCATGTTGTCGAACCTAAATGTCAGTCTCGGTTAATGAGGAACTGGGCTGCATTAACATGGATCATTTTTTTCATCAGTCATAGCTGGTTTTGGCCGGTGTTAAGCAGTCGAGGATGGTGAGAGTGGAGATGAAATGTGACTCTGAGAGATGCCTGTGAGCAATGTTTGAGCTTGAGTCATTGTCACACTATTTACTGTACTGTATCCCATGGCTCTAAATGAGTCAGAGGCAACAGCATCTAAGGAATGGGTCCTGATTTTGTAGCGTTTTATTTGTCCTTAGCGAATGCACCAGAGAAACACTACCTACCATTCTTTGAATATTGAGTCTGTGCCTTTGTGTAACGGGTGTTTTTCTCAATAAGTAACTTATACTTATCTTTCTTTCTTCTCCTGCAGGAAATCACCACCCCCCTTCCCTTCTCCGGCATCTCTCTGGACATCCTTCCAGACAGCAGTGATCTGGGAGCTGACCTCAGTGACTACATCCATCACCGGGTCAGCAGCAGTACCCAGGTCGCCACCAACGTCACCACACCAACAGGCTCAGCTCCCGATCAGCTGCTCCTCAGCAAGTTCAGTAGCCACCTTTCCACACGCAGCCACGGCTCCATCCTCTACCTGCAGCTCACCCTGGATCTGTTCCACAAGGGCCACCTGGCTCTGAAAGGAGGAAACTACCTGGTGGTGCCCGTCTCCCTGTCAGAGGTCAGACATGTAAAGCAATGAGTCCCACAAAGAAGGGAATGTTTCTTTACTTGAGGGTACCTGTGCTGCTGCCAGGGGTACGTGGGAAGAAAATCTAATTTAAACAGAAAAAATGAATAGTTGTTATGCAATAAAAGTATCCTACAGAAGACCTAAGTGGACATGCACCCATACACTTTTTTTACTCCATTTTCCTGTCATAACCAGGAGCACAAAGACAAATTTCCCCAAGGGGACAATAACGTGTATCGTATCGTATTTCCAGTTTTTTCCTCAAGATCTTGACTTATTCTTCTTGGGAGATACCTGGGGTTAAGAAAGCTGGTTTTCCCATTAAAATTGATTCATTTATCTCATTACCTAGATATGACAAATGCTGTGCTGCCGTTACCCACTTTAATGAGCTAAGTTAGTAAGTTATTTCTGTATTTGTTTTGTGCTTTTGCAACTCTTGGGATACAAAATAAATAAGTCCAGATGAGAAAACAACTGGAAATACGATACGATACACGTTATTGTCCCCTTGGGGAAATTTGTCTTGGACTCAAAGTGCTCCTTATCACATTTAAATTGAGTAAATAAAACAAATGGATGCATGTCCATTGTGGCTTCTGTAGTATCCACATACCTAGTCAGCTTTAACAACCTGATGTCACAGCTTACATATTCATGTGCAGTTAAACCAGGTATCAAAAAGAGATGTTAAAAACATATACATCAAAGTCATGAATTAACGGTTCAAAAATTTTGCTTACATTTATAAATCACAGAAAAGTTAAAGCAGTTAGAAAAGTAGTTTCTAGCAGACTTTCTAGCAACTTCTTGAAATAAGTTGATGTTCCTACATGAATCTTGAATCTTCCCCAGGTTTAATCCAAAGTCTGATAAAAGTGTGAGTTGAATATTGTAATGTCTAGGGGCGCTGGTGGCGCAGTGGTTAGTGCGCGCGCCCAATGTGTGGAGGCTGTGTTTCCTCCAAGCGGGCGGCCCTGGGTCGAGTCCCACCTGTGGCTCCTTTCCCGCATGTCATTCCCCACTCTCTCTCTCCCTGATTTCCGACTCTATCCACTGTCCTGTCTCTCCTTTAAAGGCACAGAAAGCCCAAAAATAAATAATGTAATGTCTAATAGTCAGTGGTAGCTTAAAGAAATATAATTGAAAAAAACATGGATGAATAGTTGAAATTGCGATCTTAGTGAAGAAAATGATTGAAAGCCTTAGCTAAAACAAAGTAATGGTTAACTCTTAAAACAAGTTAACTAACAGTGATGGCTTAATTGTTGAGCTAAAGTCATTAATTACCAGTTGAAATAAAATATTATACTTCCTTTGACTTACTATTTCAATTGTTTGTCAATTTCTAAGGTAATGTAATTAGCTGAAGTGATGTATAAATAGCTTAAAGGGTTAGCTTAAAAATAATCCATTCATTGTTGAAATAGTTAGATGAATGGATGGTGGAAATAGTAAACATTCATGAAAAAAATAGCTGAAATAGTGAAGCTTAATTATAGAAGTGGCCAAAAGTTAAGGATACATCTTTGAAACATTCAGTATCGTTCTCTCGAAGTGGGAGCACGTTAGCTGAGGATGCTAAAAGCTGTAGTTAACGACAGATGTAGAGCAAGTGATTCATAACGTTCTTTGTCTTCACAAAAACAAAAACACTCGGCGTACCTTGATTATAGTAAGGCCCCGCCCCCTTCTGCCTCATCTGGTCCTGTTCACAGTCCAACACTTAACACTTGTCACTCATCCTGGCGAGCTGTCTACCGTGAAATGACATCTCGCCTGAGGAAGAAGCAATCAATGTCCACAAAATCCCCACACAAGGTACACGGGCGACAACCATTGTTCAGGCATGTTTTTCCTCAAGAAAAGGAGAGCGAGTCTATACTCACACGCTTTTCAGAGCAATGAAAGATTTTTTTTAAATGACAGGATCAAAGACTTTATTCAATGTGCCTAAAATAGTCCACAGTGACTGAAGTAAATGACAGACACATTTTAATGTTTCATAATCATCAGTGTGAAGTAGGACAACAAACGAGAAAGTGTTATAACACTATTATGGAACTAGGAATGTGATGGTTTTGTGATCTGGAAGAGCATGCAGAAAGGTGTGCTGAAGATAGTGGGCAGTAATAGATATACAGATACAATATGGATCGTTTAGAATAATTAACTATCCAAACAGGTTTCAAAGATGAACTCAAAATTATCCAAATTTACCAAACTTATGATGATATATATGGAAAATGTACACAAATGATTGTATTTACTTGTACACTGAAAATGTATCTCCTTTTTTTTTGTATATGGTTGTTCTTGATATAATGAACATTTCCTGGGTTTACATGTCCTGCAGAATATTTCATGTGACCCTCAATAAAGTTATTGATAAATGTCCAGGCTTCAGATTAACTATACTAGTATACAATCAATGACATTATTCAAGTAATGGTGGAACATTGGACAAGAATAGGTTGGCCAGTTCATTTTGTTTGTCCTTGGAAGTGCATGGTTGTATTTGTCCAGATAATGTATAATATTAAAGTGTGACAACCCACACAAACCACTTGACAGAGAGTGTTCAGTGTTGGGAAGTAACTTTGAAATCATATTTTAGAAATCTACACGTTACTTTAAACTGCAGCCATGCTATCGTAGAGACAGACCTAACTCACTCTACTCAGAGAAGCAGGTCAAACAAAAGATCCTATCAATTCAAGGCAAAAAAAGTCACTTGCAAAAAAAACAACAACATGAATCTACCGGTAATTGAGTGTTATACAAGAACAGAAACGGAAAAAATAATAATTCCACATTCATTGAAAAGTTAAAAAAGTTTCAACTTTGGAATGAGCACAATGTCTCCCAGGCAGACACTCGACTTCAGCAAGCCTGCATGATCGCACAGTTAGTCAAGTAATGTCTGAAATAGCATGTGACAGCGACTATGAACATTTTCTGAGAAAAAGAAGAGAAAAAGCATTCACAATGATGCTGTTGATTGTTTGTGAGACGTTTAAGTTGTTAACTACACAAAAATCATCTAAAAAAACTAATTCAATTAATTCAATCTACACGTTAATATTGTGCAGTTGTACTACAACAAAGCTTGTGCAAAATGCAGTGAAACTGCAAGCTTGTAACATGAAGTCTACAGCTCCCTAACACTGATTGTATATGTGATTTAATCACGTAGTTTTTTTTGCTCAATTTGTTTTCCTGGTAATATTTTTCATTCCAATTAAGATCCTCCTAAAGTGGATTTGCACGACTCTGCTCGATGCAAGCTACATGCACAGTACCGCTGTACATCCCAAAGCTCAAGGATCATCACTGATGAGCCAAGAAAGCACAAATGCACTCACTTCAAAGATCAATAACAAATGATTTTGTAACGTTGCATTTGTTTTATTGAGTTTTCTAACACAAAAATGTTGGAGTCAATCAAACATGCTTGTTTATAATGTTGAGAATTGAAGAAAAATGTAAACCCATTAAAGTCTGCCATCAATAACACCATATGCTAACTGACTGTGTGACTATCTGTCAGGTGTACCTGCTGATGTGTCGTGTGAGCTTTCCGGATGAAGAGGTCTTTGAACGAGTCCTTCCAGTGCTAAATGTGGCACTGGCGTCTCTGCACCCACTGACTGATGAACAAATGTTCAGGGCGCTGAATGCAGGCAGTGTGAGGGGGGAGCTGGAGTGGAAGGACTTCCAGCAGAGATTAGACAGCCTGGCTGGATTCATGGTAAGCCTCTTGATATGACTGCACGGATTGAACATAATGATTCAAGCTTGTGTTTCAGAAGTTTTGCTAAGAAGTACTTTTTCTCACCAACAACTAGTGATGTAGAGGTAGTCTCTTAGTGGACTTACAGGATACTGGCAGACTATTTAAAGGCATCCTATTTTTAGGAATGATCATGTCAAGTAATTCTAGTTTTTCTATTTTAAGAAACGTGTTGTATCATTTGTTTTATAGGTAAAACGCAGGGATGGCACACGGATGCTGTGTCACCCATCCTTCAGAGAGTGGCTGGTTTGGAGAGCAGATGGAGAGAGCAATGACTTTCTCTGTGACCCAAGGTGAGTGTCATACAGCATAAGGTCTTAAGATGAGTTTTACCATCCAGACTAAAGTGTATAAATAACCATTATATGAATGTCCACAGGAGTGGCCATGCTCTCCTGGCCTTCATGTTCTCCAGACAGGAGGGCAAACTAAACCGGCAGCAGACCATGGAACTGGGACATCACATCCTCAAGGCTCACATATTCAAGGTAACAGGAAGTGTGATTCTATGAGCATAAAATATAATGTATGCTTACAACTAGAACTGATTGTTCGTAAGGCCCTTTGAATTTCCTCGATTCCCAAAAGGTTGCTGATCCTAGACGTTAATGTATATTACTGCATTAAAACACATAACGACATACACACATGAGAATGAACCCTCGTCCCTATCACCACCCACACACATTAGCACTTGTACACATAAACACCCACGGTACATTTAATATTGTACTGTTGGCATTCACAGCTCGTACTCTGTACATAGTGCTCTACTCTTGGGACACAATTCAAATTCCGCACCACAGATCTCATCTAAGCAAGCTTAATCTCTCACCGTCTCTGTCTCTCTCTGAATCCATCTGTGTTTCTCTCACACACTTGCAGGGTCTGAGTAAGAAGACAGGTGTGTCCTCCAGCGTCCTGCAGGCCGTGTGGGTGAACTGCAGCACAGACAGTCTGTCCGCTGCGCTCGCCTCCCTGAGGAACCTATACACACCTAACATCAAGGTTACAAACATATGCTCCATATTTGAATTTAAAATAAAATAAATGTATGATGTCCTATAATCCAGCAATATCCAACAACAGAGAGTGGCATTGTGTTGAATATTAGCACAGCTGTGATTTGGTCAGAGCGCTGAAGATAGTCACAGCCGTTCAGATCATCTGAAAAAACATCACAAGCTTGAGCGTGATATTGCTTTCATACAACAATTATACAGGCTGCATATTGTAGTTCACAAAAATAATCAACAACAGATCATTACTTTTCATTTATTAATCATTTATTTGGCTCCACCAACATAAATTATCTGCAAAATGTAATCGAAAAAAAAAAAAAAAAAACTCTTAATCCAAAAATATTCTCCTGCACTCTTTGTGTAGAGTTTTAAGCAAACCAGCAACGTTGCATCATGTGTACTCATCTGTAGGTTTCATTCTATCTTCTGGTGTGGAGTCTGTTGAAAGATGCTTTGGTAGCAATTTGTGATTCTGATGTACCAGCTTGATCAATCATGACAAACACTCTGCTGTACTGTACCTTCATTAACTGTATACAGAACACCCAAGGTGGAGTGATACACCAGGAAACTAATAATGGTGGTGATGTTGTGCTCTATATCAGCACTCATGCAATGTCTCTTGTCCAATCAGATTCCTTGGTTGGAAACAACTGTTATAAAGATTGGCTTGAAAACTTTTGCTAAAAAACTGCATACTTACCGTTCATACTAAACATGACATTGTATAGAGTATGTAACGCGATCCTAATTTAGCGCATGACATTTTGTGTATGTGAGAAATGCCCGATGTATTCTAGATTTACTTTTTGAATGCTTTTATTTTGAAAAAGGACAGTGAATAACTTATGCAACAAGGAGGAAATAATTTTGGAATAATATGCAGCAAAGTGCTGAGGGTCAAAGTTGAACTTGGGCTGCCCGCTTGGAGGACTGTAGCTTCTGTACAACGGGGTATGGGATATTACCGCTAGGCTAACCATCGCCCTGGCCATCATTTTAAAGAAAGAGACAGGAGCTCACCTGTCACACTCAACATTAATGCATTGTGGCTGGTCAGATTATACAATGGTGGATCAACTGTAAATAGCCGTACTGCAATATTTTTACATGTGGTCAAATAATATGCATATACACACATATAGGCCAAAATACATACACATGCAAAAACAGGGTCCCATGGACATGCATTAATGGAGATATGTCAGAGTGAAGGGCAGAACATGAAAGAGCTCCCGAGCAGTTTGGGGGTTCCGGTGTGCTCAGACGGTATTTACAGACAAAGCCATACACTACCTTTTTCTCCTGCAGGTGAGTCGTCTGTTGATGCTAGGTGGTGCTAGTGTGACTTGGTGTACAGAGGTGATAGGACGCGCCCCCATTATGGCGGTCCACGGCCACCTGGGGCATGTGGAGATGATAGCTCTGCTGCTTGAAATGGGCGCCCCGGTGGATGGGACCACTGACAGCGGCATGACACCCCTGTGTTTAGCTGCTGCTGCAGGACACGCCGACATCGTCAGCCTGCTCTGCAAGAAAGGGGCCAAGGTCAGTGTTATTTCCAAGACAAAGCTGGGTTTTTAAGGGTCTGACCAGAAAAAAACGATTGCGAATATAGATATCTGAAACATTAAACATGTAACAGAACACACTTTCTCTGAGTGCCTTTACAACAATGATATCCTGATCAGCCCAGGTTTTACATCACCACAGTATCAGGATCTATTTTGGGAGACGGATGACAT
The DNA here is from genome assembly GCF_963584025.1 of Labrus mixtus. Classification (NCBI taxonomy): domain Eukaryota; kingdom Metazoa; phylum Chordata; class Actinopteri; order Labriformes; family Labridae; genus Labrus; species Labrus mixtus. The sequence continues at coordinate 15,851,107 of NC_083612.1, read as the reverse complement.
AAACAGGTCTGATCTAGGCCAGGGTATTACAGACACCATCCAGGATCAGGGTTATAAGTCCTCATGTGTCCCCCTCTGTGCCAGGTGGGCCATGCTGATAAGAGTGGCCAGTGTGCTCTGGTCCACGCTGGGCTGAAGGGCCATGCAGAGATCATCAACATCTTGCTGGTCCAGGATTGGGTAGCGGAGATCCCGACCGACCCGCTGCAGCAGCAACACAGCAATGAGACGGTGACCGAGAAAGCACAAGCAGCACAGCAAGCAGTCACGGCTGCAGCTAGTGTGGGACACACACAGGTTGGTATCAGCTCAAGGTCCTAATGACAAACACATATTTTCAGATATTGATTTTTTTATGTAGAGCACATTGCCTGTCCTGCTTGATGTTGATGATTTACGAGGTGTGTTTTTCTGTTTGCTGTGGTCAAGGTCTGTGGGTGCTTTGTGTTTTTCCTTCTGCACAGCGAGTCTGCAAGACAGAGGACTGTGAAATTGTGTTTTCTTTCTGCAGGTGGTGAAGAGCCTGCTGGACTTGAAAGATGAACAGCTGGCAGTGCAGATGGACGCTCACGACTCTCTCTGGGGAGAAACGGGTACATTTCTTCTATCAGTCAGATAAATTTAGCTTTCTCACCTCTTCCTGTCCATCAGTGTGGTTCCAGAGTCACGCTCATCGGTTTTCAGGTTGCAATTTAGGCCAATTCTGGCTCAGTGCAATGAAATGGTATTAAACATTACAATATCATGTTTAAAACTTGTGAACATGAGCAGAGCTGCAGGAGCACGAGAGAACTGGATACCAAATTACCAATTTTAGTATTATGATTTTAGGATGCTCTGGTTGATATCAAACAGTTGATTTAATTGAAAATATTTTTCAAAAATGGAGCATCCTTTATCACACGGAATATCTTGTCCAGCCACATTTCTAGCATCTAAAAAGCAGCTGTTATTCAATTGTAATACTTTTACCTCAATCACAGATGTGATAGTGCAGCTCGCAGAATTCTGTTAGGACCATTTCCTGCAGGATGAAGCCTGTATCTCAGCCTTCAGCGCCATTAGAGGGCTAATTCTATTACACAGTCCCCTCCAGTGCTGCCATAGAAAAAGTGGGAGCATGAAGTGCCCTCAGAACGTAAGTAAGTAACCTTGAGTAATAGTCCTTTAGCACAGACAAAATGATAAGTAAAGGATATATGTTATGTCTAATGACTTGACCAGGGAGTTGTGCTATTTTCGGGTATTAGTTTAAACCAAACACTATGATTCATTTCTCAACTGCACAAAGTCACCTTAACCAAGGACTTCAAGGGGGTGTTCTGATAAAAATGGTCTTTGTCTCACACATGCCAATAACTTCTGTCTAAAAGCACAATCGATTTGTTTACTGAAACAGCTCTCACATGAAACATGATGACATTTCTCAAGGTTATTTAGAGGTGAGAGCATGGCATCAATACCTCGCCTCTACCCCAAGCCTCTACACTAGCTTAAGGATTGCATACTTCAAAAAAGGACCTCCGCTGATCCTTTGTCCAAAAACACTGGCTGGTTAAGGAGGGTGTAACTTATCTTTAGTGTATAGTTATGTTTAAAAAACAAATGTTCTACCTTGATTGTTCAAGAAGTAGATATCGAGTTTTTGTCAGAAGTTAGAATCAAAAAGCAGATAGAATAACCAGCCTTGATTTTCTCTCAGTTTCTCACTCCTGCTCTACTTCTCTTCTAAATGTGTCAATTACATATTCTCCTCCGCCTCGTCGTCCTCATCTCTATGCCGGCCCTCTGTCAGCTCTGAGCGCGGCAGCAGGGAGAGGGAGGATGGAGATGTGTTTGTTTCTTCTGGAGCGGGGGCCAGGGCTGGAGATATCCAACCGCAGGGGCATGGTCCCGCTGCTCAGTGCCACCAAGCATGGACACACACAGGTCAGGAGTTGTCTACTCACTGCATCTTCTAAAATTGAGAAGTTCTGTGTTTTGTTTTTTTTCTTTGTTTTTTTGCTTTAATATTTTTTTCCCTGCCTTCCCAGGTGGTAGAGTTGCTCCTGAAACACGGTGCAGATATCAACGTCACAGACAAGCAGGGTCGCACTCCCTTGATGCTGGCTGCTGCTGAGGGCCACACGAGCACTGCTGAACTGCTGCAGTTGAAAGGTGAGAGGCCACACCCTCTCTACTAACATCATTAAAACCTTTTTCCGAGAAGTGCAGAAAATGATTCGCTTTGTTGGGCCTCCCAGGTTCTTCCCTGTCCTCGGTTGATCAGGAGGGGCTGACGGCGCTGAGCTGGGCCTGTATGAAGGGACAGAAAGGTGCAGTGCAGCTTCTGGTTGCAGCTGGTGCAGATGTGAACCAACCAGACAGACAGGGACGGACCCCTCTCGACCTAGCGGCCCTCAACGGAGACGCAGAAACAGTGGGTTTCATGCTGTTCACCAAAAGAGTGTGCACTTGACATTAAGTTAAAAAAAAAAAACAGTTAATAAATAATGATTTTCAGAGTAGAATGCATAAATGTTTCACACCCACAACAACATTAGATGCTATTTTGAACTTATTAAATAATCATATCAACGTGGGTTGTTAATTTGCAATCACAGTAAGTGTGGAGTAAAAACCTTGAGTGTGAGCACTCTGATTTGTATTCTTGTGATCTATTGATCAGCATGACAATAATCAATGCTCTCCTCAGGATATTAAGAAGCACACAACTTTATTTCCACAGCTCCTAATCAACATGCTTGATTTTTAACCTTCTTAACACGATAAAACATGTTGGGTTTTTTTGAATGCTCGGTTAGGTGCATTGTCTGGTGGAACATGGAGCGGTGCTGGAGAGAGCCGACAACAACAGCGGCAGAGGTTCAGACCGGCCGACTGGATGCCAGAACCCGGCTCTGGTGGCCTCGCTTCTTAAGAAGGGATCCAAGACAGGTACAAACGCCAGGCCTTTTATAACGACTCTGCAATACATTCTGCTTCAACAGATTTTACATTAAGTGTTCCAAACACTACGTATTGTAATCCAACACAGTTTAACAGCTCCACAAACTGCAGCATAGCCTCTAATATGAGCATAAAGATGAGTCAAGGCTGCGTATTTATATTTCCATTTGTCTTTACCAATCAATGAAACCTCAGCTCCCTTGGCAGAACAATTATATGTGCTATACTTTTGCACCTGCAAGCTCTGCATTTCTATTACTTTATAATTGCCTATTTAACTTCCATAGAGTATTTCTATTTTCGCTGCAGCCTCACCCTTTACTCCTCTAACTCCCTCTTCACCTCTCTTTTTCTCCATCAACTGAAAGGCTACAGAACGGCTCCACACGATCGATCAGGTACGTGATAAATGGAAGACACAAAGTTAGAATAAAAGAGACATGTTGTACAAAGACTAATATTTGTACCCCTTCTCAGGCCATGCTACGTGGGCTATGGCTTCCTCCAAACCAGACATTCTCCTCATCTTGTTGCAGAAGTTAATGGAGGAAGGAAACTTACTTTACAAGGTATTTATTTATCGGTGTGTTGAGAAGATGTGACAAATCTTGCAGACTTTTATTTAAATAGGCTCGCAACAAGGTGTTTTTTTTTTTTTAGAACTGGCTGTCAAAATGTGCCTTCCCCTTTTCTCTCTGTTATTCTCTCTTTTCGTTTCTGTGTGCTTCTCAGAAGGGACGTATGAAGGAGGCCGGCCAGCGTTATCAGTATGCCCTGAGGAAGCTCCCTCGTGAGGGGCAGGGAGAGGAGCTGAAAGGGCTCAAAGACCTGCGGGTCTCTCTCTATCTAAACCTCTCCCGCTGCCGCAGGAAAACCAATGTAAGGCCCACAGCTCTATCAAACTGCTCATGCACTATTTAACACCAGCAGGTTTATTAGGCACTGAGGGGATGGCAGGATGGCTGGCAAGGCAAGGTGGATGTTTCCTTTAGATATATAATTTATCTGTATCGACATTAAAAGATAATGTCAGAAGCGGTGTGGCTCGCTGTAAAAATATCTCGGCTTGTCAGATCTAATTCCCCTTCTCCCCGGTAAACACAACGTACGTGTAAGACCTGGAAGCAGGTGGTGACATAATGAATAACCGTGTGCTGTTAGTGCAGGGATGAATGTGTGTGGCCTGCAGCCAGCTTTGGAACCCACCCTGGTGATGACAGACGTCCTAACAGACTGTGTAAAAATGCCATCCTTAGGGTCACTGTGGCCGATGAATAATGGAGCAGATAATGTGATGTGATAAGGTCACTCTCTCTGGCAGACCGAGCGAGCGGGCGCTCTCTTTCTCTGTGTCTCTGCAGGGGGTTATTTACAGTGGACATGCGAGTGGGCAGACAAAATCCACATATTATATCAAAAAGCAGGCAGTAAGGCTGGTAGATAGACTACATGATACCATCATTAAACATTCATCAGCACCGTTCACAGTCTCACATTTTTAAGGCTGCCAATTTGACCTCACACCCAAGGACAGACTCACAATGTGTTGGTGTTATTAAATATTCACCTGAGGGTGCTGATGAGAGCAAAGAAACAAGCTGCTGTCTGTCTGTTGCTCTCCCTCTCTTTTATTGTTCCTGGTCAATAAAAGTGATTGCAGCACGAGTTTAGTTTGATTACACAGGCTTCGATTTTCAGATCCATATAATGAAGACTTTAACACTTTTTTTTTTTAATAGGAATTGGCTCGGATTGTTACCGCAAAACAAACATTTTCCAGACTAGTCACTTAACACACAGCTGATCACACAGTGGGTTTTTTTTTTTTTTTTCCTGTGCTGCTTCTAATATTTAAATTCAAATGAACTTTCCTATCTTAACAAACAGGATTTTGGCATAGCTGAGGAGTTTGCAACAAAAGCCCTGGAACTCAAACCCAGGTCTTATGAAGCGTTTTATGCCAGAGCACGTGCCAAGAGGAGCAGCAGGTACAGCAATATTAAATGAAGTTTATTATTTCAAAGCAGGCTTAATAGAAAGTTATTCTTGCGAGAATCAGCAATTCACTGAAATGCTATGCCTCAGCGGTGCTGTGCGTTAAGTATTTTTTTTAAAGTTCCTTTGTTCGTTCTCTCTGTCCTCCCCAGGCAGTTTGCTGCAGCACTGGCAGACCTCCATGAAGCAGCACGACTCTGCCCGTCCAACCGGGAGATCCGTCGCCTGCTGATTCGGGTAGAGGAGGAATGCAAACATCATCAGAAGGCACTGAGCAACAACACAGCACCGGGCTACAACAGGGACCCTCACACCCACCACCATCAAGCCACAGAGGAGGAGACAGACGCTTTTTCGCAGGGAAGTCTGGAAAGGCAGACCCCTGCAGAGCAGACTGACACAGACAAGGATGAAGAGAAGGAGGAGGAGGATGAGGTGAGCCTGCAGTGTGGTAAAAGTCCGGAGTTTTGGCCTCTGAATCCGTACGCTTCAAACAGGACTCTCCCTGGAGGTGTGGCCTTCGGTTTAACAGATCAGTCGCCGTGTTTCCCTCAAGAGGAGTTTGTTCAGAACCCACTGTTTGTGGAACTACCGGAGCCTGTTCCCCTGATAAACAGGCAGAATCAGAACCAGAGCAGCAGAACTCATCACCACTGCCACTCCCTCCAGGCAGGGGGCAGAGTGGGGGGCAGGCCTCTCTCTCTGTGCGGCCCCTCCAGTCCTCTGCCGGGAAGACACATCTCCACTTCCCTGAGACCTGCTGGGGTGCTGGGAATCGACATCGGCCCTGGATCAATGAATGAGCATTCGGGACACAGCCCGACTGAGCACTATCACCCCATGTCCCCCAGCAGCTCCTCCCCTCCTGGGCACCTTCAGATGTATCAGCCCCGCTCCTCCAGCTTCTCCAGGGGCTCTGACAGATTCTCCACCCATTCTGTGGCTCTGGATGGTCTGGCTCTTGCTCTGGGGTCTGGCATGGAGGTAAGGAGGGAAGGGGGAGGAGGAGGAACAGCAGGCTCAAGGGGCTCTAGCTCCAGTCAGGCCTCCAGTGGGAATCTGTCTGACGGCGGCAGGCAGCAGTTGCCGGACGCTCCGTGCCTCATCAAGAGCAGCGGCAGCTTCAAGACAAAACCTGAGCTAAAGCCCCGGCCCTTTATGGGGGTTATGGACAAATCAGTGCGAGTGCAAGGCCAGCAAACCTCCGGCCTGGGCCGAGGAGGTGGTGGGGAGAGTTTCAGCTTGTCAGTGATGGAGTTTCAAGGGTTCAACCATGAGTTCAAACGCGCTTCATTCCAGGAACAGCTCTCTGTAAGTCAGGCTAACAGCCAGCAGCAGGGCCGGGACTTTGGAGAGCGGCTCCACCAGCGAGAGGCCAGGGGTTCAACATCCTCCCAGCTACGCTTCCCTGATGGGAGACACAGACAGGCGAGCCTGACGAGAGACAACCCTGCTCTGCATATGGCCCCCATCAAACCCAAACGGTCATTTATAGAATCCAACGTCTGAGTGAAGTTCATTTACGCACTGCTGAGGCGGTTTTCAACAAATTATGTCCCACATAAGGTAGCGAGGGTGACTGGTGTGAGCACAGCTCCCTTCTCTGAGCCTGTTTTGTAGAGTTATGCTGCTGCACTGCATTTACAATCTAGAACCAGAGTTCAACTCAGGCTGCTATGCTTTTGCTTACATGTCTACAGCTACACTAGTGTATTCAAGGAAACCAGACATACCTTAAGTAGGGCTTTAAAAAAATAAGTAGTATATTGTCTAAACTTTAATTTATTATATCAAACATAGAAGTCAGACTAAGCTTTGTGCACGAATATAAAAAAAAATCTCATGCTATTAGTTGCAAGATATGACCATTTCTATTGTAATGTGTCTTTTAAAAAACATTTATATTTGTACGGTGTACACTATATTTGCAGATTATATATTTCCCTGTTAGTGGATATCTGTCAGCATTACAGGCTGTGTACTTGAGATTCTTTTTCTTGGTACATTTGATAAAAAAGGCACTGTACATGACATTGTTGGAAACGTCTCGTCATAAGCTAATTCTGAATTGACTGCTTCAATATTCACAGTATATGTTATTTATTTTTGCATAGCAGAGAACGTATTCATATGAAGTGTTTATTTGGACGACAGTGGAGGATAACAAACCTTAAGAGACCTCTTACATCGCCGTATGTCCATCCCGGTCGTATAACCTCTTCAGAGTCATACAGTGGATTACAGAATGTTACCACATCATTACTGTGGTATAATAAAATATACATGAAGGACTACATTTCTCTACAGCTACTTCTTTCAGCACGTAATCCACAATAGAATCACAAACAAAGAGTTGCACCAGCTACATGAATAGACTTTTCCTTTCACAGTAAAACAAAGCAATTAATCAATCAATAAAAGTAAGCCATTACAAATGAAATACATATAGGCAATACAATCTGAATAATGCAGAAATGTCCTCATTTATGTTGAACTCTCTTTGGCCAAGCACTACTCCCATAGGGTTTATACAAGGCAAGCTCCCTCAATGGTAAATCTGAAAAACAGCTGTGTGTAGTGCTTACCTAAAGATGCTACATTATAGTGGCATTACTCTTCTTTCTCCAATGAACTTAATTCTAACATTAGCACAGAGTCAGCAGGGGTATATTGTTAAGCTTTGTATGCCTAACTATCAGAGATAGGATTGTGGATAGAGTCAGAAATTGGAGAAAGAGAGAGTAAGGGAAGATGCCACAGGTTGGATTCAAACCCGGACCGCCCGCTGGGAGGACCATAGCGTCTGCACATTGTGCACTTGCAATAACCACTAGGCTACCGGCGCCCTGAAGTTGATGTTTTATGTCAGGCCTTCTGAATCCACTGAGAATCGACGCCCCAGTCTTAAGTCCAGTTTGGCTTAAGATAGTTGCTTTTTGGTTATTCAACGAGTAAATTGTAATGAATACAAAACTAAATGTTCTTTGAACTTTAACCCTGTCACAGTTTTTTCCCACTATAAAGGCCTTTTATTTCAAATGTTTTCAGATGTAGCTGCATGGATACACAACAACAATGACAACTTTAATTTAACAACACTCTAGTCTAAATCTAAATCTAAAGTTAATGTCACTTAACACTCAACAAGGCAAACACGGGGCACTGGTGGCGCAGTGGTTGGTGCGTGCGCCCCATGTATGGAGGCTGTAGTCCTCAATGTGGGCGGCCCGGGTTCAAATCAAACCTGTGGCTCCTTTCCCGCATGTCAATCCCCACTCTCTCTCCCTGATTTCCGTCTCTGTCCACTGTCCTATCTCGCCATTAAAGGCACAAAAGCCCAAAAATAAATCTTTAAAAAAAAACAAGGCAAACACACAAAGGTGTCTTATTTTGAGTTGGTAGACAAGAGCAGACATACCAGTGAACATTTAACCTGCAGTAACAGATTTATTTGACAACTTGAAGGCAGCGTAAACATTTGCACATATTAAAATATTACCGTGATTTAAGTTTATATGTTGAACTTGTTCACCAAAGTTGCTTTTTTACTCATCAAGCAATTGAGAAGCGTCATAATCAGTTTTGGAAAAGTCACGGCAAATGTAGGAACAATATTCACCCGCTAGTCTTTTGCTGTGTCTTGTGTTCTGTTTGGTGCTGAGAAGGAAGTGCAGCAGTGAGAAAGAACCAAAACAGATAAGTTGCGGGGGGGGGGGGGACAGAAAGATCTGAAGCTTGCTATAAAGGTTAGTCTAAATAAAAACATTTCTTATGGCTACTTAAAGAAGTATCCATCAGGAGGACCAGGGAGCACTCCTCTGAGATCCAAAATCAAATGCAAGCAAACAACTTGTAAATTAAATGAAACCTTACTGATCCTTTCCAGTCCAAAATGTAGCTTCGTACAGAAGCCTCAAACGTGACTAAACACCTATACCTGAAATGTTCTGGCATCCCTGTGAGCACCGTGTTCTAGTCTCTGTCTCCTGAAATATACAGACACTATGGATCAGAGCTCTCTCAGATGCTAGTGGCTGGTCTTCCAGCGGCCGATGGCCATCTTCAGAGTGTGGTTGGAGGTGAGCAGGGTGGTCAGTAAGGGGAGGTTGGTCATGGGGCTGGAGCGGTTCTTGGTGTTGATCCAGCTCTCGATGGCTTCTCTTTCATACGAGTATCCATCTGTCGGAAAATGTCACACTGACTAACTCTTACTTATATGTTGTGTCATTAGATAGAAATGTGTGAAGAGATGAAAAAAAAAAAAAAAAAGCTCTGATATTTGCTTACCCGCAGCGATGACTGGCTCCCTCATTAGCTCTCTGGTGATTGGACACAGGAACTCATCAGGAGTGCCTGAACACACTGAATCAGTCTTTAGCTCCTCCACCTTCCGCAGGAGTTTATTACGCAGGCCCACAGACTCTACATACACACACACACACACACACACACATTAAAAAAAATCACAATTCACACTGGAACATCACATAAAACAAGCTGAGCTGACTGAAACAACAACAACCACAACAACATACAGATATCAAGATTATGAGCATCTATTAGAATTCCTAAATGTCAGCATGAGTTTTGCTGAACACTGTGGCAGCAGAAGTCCACTTACCGTCCGTCCAGTTCAAAGTTTAGACTAAGTGGCACTTGAGTGCATTTTAGCTTGATTACTGTGTTGTCAATAACACTGTCAGACTACATCCATCCACTTTTAAACACAAATGAGTTGACTGTAGCCAAACACAAACACACTTTGTACACTCCCTGCTTCTTTTTTTGGCAGACCGTGTTTTATTTGGTTGTTTTGCCTCTTTGGAAAGGCACCTTAAAGCTGATTGATTTCACTCCCACCTTTGAAGCGTACGCCTATTCCTCCATCTTTCACCGAGCAGATAAAACATGTCGCAACTCAGAACTGTTCCCCCCAAGTTAGTTCTGCTTTAAAGGTGGCATTCATGCTACGCTACTAAAAACAGAACAATGTGAACACAAGCTGTCACGGCGCTGAAGCTGTGTAAACTGAGGGGTGATTGACAGCGGCTGTGGGATGAAAATGACGGCATGGCAACAAAAAAAAAAAAAACAACAAACATTTGCTGACAACTACATGATGAATACTGGCCTAGCTGGTAGACTGACATTGACAACATGGCACTCCTACTTAAGCCTTGTGGTTCAAAAAGAAACAAAAAAACACACCTGATGAAGTCTGTTAACCAAACTGTCCAAAAAGCCATTCCACTCAAGAGTTAGAAATAACAAGAAAAGCCTTATGATTTTAGGAGTAAATCCACTTTTCACCTTATGGGCAATACTGTTTGGGGGATTGGATTATGTAACTAAAGAAGTGCTCCAGATTAAAGTCAGACCTGCTGAAGCCTCAAAGCCGAGTTCTTTTACAGTTTAGCCTTATATTATGTAATCTGGCTGAGTAGAACTCCCATCCAAAGTCATTCAATTTAATGGAGTTTCTTTTCATCCGTGTAAAGAGGTACAAAAAGCCTAATCCACATATGTCCATTCTCACGAAACACCAGACATGTAACAGCCTTAAAACTGTGTTTCCATTCCCGTGTTTTAGACTGAAACAAACATTAGGGTTATAAGAAAACAAAGGCACTGAAGACACTCTGAGACGCGTGTGATGCGCGTTTTCCTCACCTATGTGCAGCTCTGACGCCAGTGTTTCCTTGGTGAGGCAGAGCAGCTCCGTCCCGTCTATGTTGTTGGCTGTGAATTTGTCCACCAATCCCTCGAGGCCTTCCTCCACGAGCCACGCTGACACATCCTCCTCCGACCAATCCCCTACCAACAGCTTGGATCGGCCTGCTGACGTCCTCCCTGCGAGAAAGCGGGGTGGTCAGTCAGTTGACAGCTGCAGTACTTTTTGAAAAATGGCCACACATTCTCTTGTTCTGGCATCACGCTGGGTTTTTTATTGATCAGGGGGCTGAGGCTGGCACAGCTTGTGTACTAACATAAATAAGTGTCTGGAGGTTTCATTGATGTTTTCATTGATGCAAGATGGAACTAAAAGGTGAAAAGGCGCTTGTACTTTGCAGACAGAAAAGCTAGACTGAACATGGACCTGGTCCCTTAACACACACCTAACCCTTTTTTTATTTGCTGCAAAAGATGTACAGAGGAGTGGTGCTTTACTTATTGATTTCAACTGATACTAAGACATGTGCATGTTTTACAATAAGGTATATTTTCTTTCTACCTTCACTTGATGTCCGAGCAGACTTCCCTGAAACACAAAGAAAACGAGAAAAATCGGAGAAAAAACGAGACATTTTGTAAACATGAGGAGGCAAAGTGATCTTTGAAGCAACACTAATGTCTGAAGGGTGATGAACGAAAGCACTAATGCACAAAACACATGTGTCCTTCACCACAAGATGACACTAGTTTCACACGTGACACTGCAAGAAAAACTGAAATAAAAGAAACACTGAAATAAAAGAAACACTGAAATAAAAGCCTCAAGCACTGTGGTGCAACTTTTCCAACAAGAATGGAAATGATTCAACTGACTAATAGCCTTTTGTTTTAGAATAGTTGCATATAAAAGAAACTGTATCAAGGGTTTTGGTGCTCGCAAACAGAACGCCATCTGCGAACAATGAGTGTAGCAATAGAACAGTCCTGTTTGCACTGTTTAGTGTATATAAGCAGCTCTTCTCTTGCCAAGAAAATTAATCTGAACACAAAAATGAACTAACCTGATACTGGTTTCCCATCTTCCCAGTGACGTGAGTGATGCAGGAAAAGGAAGACGACACAACAACAAAAAGATTTAAAAAAAACAAAACAAATGCAATAAATCATGAACACACATATGTTAGTCTGTTAGAGTGATGTATGTGTTCCCCACCACTGCCTCTGCATCCGTCCTCCAGCCTCCAGATGTTTACAGTCTTATCCATGGATCCTGTAGCAATGAGAGGTGCAGTCGGAGAGAAGGAACATGCTGTCACGTACCTGAAGAGGACAGTGTCACAGGAACAATGTTTTTTTTAGTCAACAATGAGTCGTGTACAGTAATATCAGAAAGGAAAAAACATTTTGAAAGGGATTTATAAATCACAGACACATAGCTAAGACTTTTTTCATTTTTATGTATCTATATGTTTTTTTTATGTAACAGGGACACATGCAGTGAACATTGCTTCATGTGAAAAATACAAAGTGGATGCCATGCATACAGGTTTCTAGCCATGGCTGATTTGCCACCCCTGACCCTGGCTGGGCTTTTAGGATTAAAACAGAATCATTAGACTTAAAGAAATACAGAAACAGTGATACTATACGAATACATTAAAGACATTATAAACTCAATACAAATAAGAGACGTAACAAGACCAAATAGTAAAATGAGTATTATAAGAGGAAACAGTCAGTGGCTGAAACTGAAGCAAGTCTGTGAGCATTGTTCAAAAACCTTGAACTCTGTCAGTTTTTTAACTTCAGATGGCAGTAAAGAGAGAAACTGTAAGTAGACACATAAAACCTATTCTGTAGTTTATTTTAAAGAACATGAGGACTGTGTTCATTCAAAGCCTTCACAAACTCAAGTCAAAAGGCTCAGATAGTCTGAGCTTTCTTCCCAGTATAAGTGACTCTGCTTTCAGTTCTGTCCAGCTCACACAGGGTTAAAAGCCCGGCCCTGACGCTCAGTACCGGTCCTGAAAATGTTAACGTGTGGGAATGATCTCCACATCAAAAGCTGTTCAAACTAAATAAGAATTCAAATCTAATTTTCAGTCCATTCAAAAAGTCAAGGCAACCCTAATGAGCACGGTCATCCTAAAAGTTAAGCCGGATTGCTTGAAGATTCCCAAAACTGAGTTTTTCAAACAACATCGCGTTAAACCTCCCACAGGACTTTAGTAAAAGGGGACTTACTCTTATATTCTAATATTAACACTGGAGTGTCCTGGAAGTATTTTTGACAAGTGTTGTGATTTTTTTTTCCCCCATTCAGTTTCCACTTTCTTCAAACTTGCCTCATCTTTTTCCACTTCACTCTGTCAGTTTTTTTTTTTTAAAAAAGACTTTAATTTGCTGTGCTGAGAGGAAGCAAGATTTCTGCCTTTCAATCACAGGTGGCTTGATGGACTTAAATAGGCTCTAAGTGAGAGCATTCAGCTGCAGCTTGTTTGTGCGTGTATAAGCTTGGGAGAGAGAAGTCCTACCCTTTTTCTAAAAACGCTGAAGGCATGTTTTGTGACCACGCTGGATCAAAATCTGTACAATGAATGAGTGGTGTCTCTGCTTTAACTATACAAGATGTGAATGACATATGCAGCCCGTGTTTTATGGAACAATCTGTGGCATCAAAACCTAATAAAGCTGCTCTTCAAACTTCTCATTGTGATGTGTCATCAGATTTGTCACGTATCACGATGCTCGTGTTACCGTAAGTGAGTCACTACCTCTCATGCTGGTTCAGTGTGTAGAGCAGAGCTGCATTGTTCTGAAAAAGAGAACATGACCCGATGGGTTACAAATGAAGCAGTATATTAAGATGAAGGAAAAGCCTTTTAATAATGAATAACACATAAGTAGGAGAGGTACTTACAGCATCGTAGACTGTGACAGTTTTGTCCACAGAGCTGAAGGAAGTAAAACAGAATGAATTGTAACTCTATATGCAGACGTTTCAATGACTGACTATCAGGAGCAGCAGGTTCAGATAAATGTTCACTCACTGAGAAATTGAGCGTTCTATGTCTCCCCCTAGTGGTTCCACTTGAGTACTGCATTAATAGAGTTCAGAAGCCTACCAACTCTGTAATTCCAGGCAAGCAATTGAAGTTTCACATCAGTATTTGATCCTCAGTAGATCAAGTCAGGAACCCTGATTTATTAAGTATCAAGAGGCTGAGGTAAAACAGAGATTCAATTATTTCTGCTCTTTCTCTGATTATACTTAAGGAATACCAGACGGTAAAAACCATATTTGAATGAGTCTTTGAAAGTAACCTTTACATCATACAGCCTCGTTTAAAAGAGATTTCTCTAAATAGTGTGTGTCTTTATTGGTAAAAACTGTATGGGTGTTATTATTATTTTTAATTAGTCTGTTTTGAATTTATTAAGCCTCACAGTTCTGCATAAATAGGGGTGTTGCTGATCTGACAGACAGGCGGGCGCGTTGCAGCTGTTTGCCAGGAGACTTGAGGCTTTGTCAGTTGCTAGGTTGACCGAGAGTTAGTTTAAGACAGCACTTTCAATATGGCGCCCGTCATCGTTCAACACCCCGCGTTAAAAAACCAGTGTGAGACGTCAATGATACCATGTCCATGTTTTATACAGTCTGTACACTACACTTGCACAAAGAGGAGATATTGGATACCCTGAAGTAAGAACTACCTCTTAAAAGTTACTATAAGCCTTGAAAAATGTTTTGAGATGTTTTGAGTATAAAAAAAATTACAACATGTTCCTACCCAGAAACAAGCAGCTGTCCATCTGATGAGTACGCACAGGAGAGGACTGGAGCTGACTGGCCGGTTAGTGTGTGCAGGAGCTGCATCCTATAGCCTACAAGAGAGAAACAGCTGTACTAAGACACACATGTTTGTCAGATATTCCCCCCTGACTGACGTCCAAGTGGCCAGAGAGCGATGCTACGGGTGGGACTGTGCTGTGCTATGAAGGATGATGTCAATGTAAATTTACTAAAAGATATAAAGATAAAGATAAAGATATAATCAATTAGTGTTCAGACTGCACAGACACCTTACTTCTAACATTAATAAAGGTGATATAAAGAGAGATGTTCCAGTCTTTAAAGACAGTAAAGAAATGCCACTTTACCTCCAGAGCTGAACTTGTTAATGGCCCAGATCTTCAGCTGACTGTCCTGCCCACAGGACGCCAGACGAAACTGCACGACTTGACCACCTTAAAGACAAACAAACAAACAAACAGATCATTGTGTGATATGAAACAAATCCGGCCTTGGTCAGTCTTGCACATACATATGACATACAGCAGACTACATTTATTATTGCATTTTTTTTAAACATACAGTATTTTACCAGTATTTTGTACATAGGTCCTACGTTGTGACTATGTCTTTATGTGTTCTTTTTTTTAACCTGACTGCAAGCTCAATTTCCAATCAGAGATTTAGTACAAGTTGGAACTTTTAAAAAAATGTGACAGTATGTCAGTTACTTGGTGACATGCACGCTTTATGCAAAGCTCGACTAATAAACCAGTGGGATGAGAGTTATGTCAGTTTAAATGTTGACAGATATGCAAAAGAAAAACATTTTAATTTCTGTATTTGCATGTACAGTTTACCGTTGAGTTTTTTGTCTTGCTGATGTATCGTATACTTGTATATTGTATGTACATTACATAAATGTAATGCTAAAGTGTCTTATATCTACAGTTTCTTGATTGTTTTGTCTAATTTTCAAAATGTGAAAATCCTGCTGTTTTATGTTTCTGTCTCTATGTTAATGATAATAATGAGAGAAAATGACTGATTGATGTATAATTTGTCACCAAACCGTGAGCCACAGCATGTGTGCAGCAGTACTTCTCACCACTGAGGATGCTGGGAGCGAAGGTGCAGCAGGTGACTCCCAGGTCGTGTGCATTCTTCTCTGCGTGGAGCTGCCTCATGTCCAGGTCCCACAGGCGCAGGTCTCCATAGGTGGAACCCGTCATGAACACCTGACTACAGGGGCTGAAGGAGCAGGCGACCAACGTCGTGTCATTCATAGCTCCAGTCCTACACAAACACAAACACAACAAAACACAGCTGCATAAACCTGTATGTTTACTTCTGTTTACTCAACTTAAACACTGTTGTTTAGGTATAATAATGCATGGAACTGGATCAAGCGCATGTCATTTTAGGTAACTTCCAACAGTTTGAGGAGAGATGTTTGTCATGGTTTTCAGGTATGAGAATTACTCAGTCCACCGGTTTAAAAAGTGGGCCTTCAATTCCAAGATCATTAAAAAAACATTTAAGTATTATCTACTTCAGATAATAGCATTTATCTACTTAAACAATGATGTATTGAAAAACAACAAAATCATTTAAAAAATGTTATTAAAATATCAGCTTTACCTACGAAGCTGTTTGGAGGGGAAATCCCACAGAGCTAAAGTGCCGTCAGATGCACCAGAGACCAGGTGTGCAGAGTCAGGAGAGAGGGCACAGATCCTCACGGGACTGCGACCAGGATGCTCGAGGACGGCTTCAATCTCACCAGAGGCCATGGACCAGACGACCGTGGTAGCATCAGTTGAACACGAGGCAAGAAACTGTCCACAGGCGCTGAAGCAGCAGCAGTGGACGCTGTAGCCGTGTCCCGACAGCGGCGAGAAGGGAAGCTCCGAGAAGTCCCGCGTGTTATAAACCCGGAGTGTTTTATCGCCTGAACATGTAGCAAGCAGGTTGCCGGAGAAGGCACACCAGTTGACATCGTCTTGGTGGTCTTGCAAAGTGCAAATCAGAGAGGTCATTTGGAGAGCTGGTGCCTGAAGTTAACATTTAAAATGAGAAGAAAAAAAACATCACATGAAGGGAAAGTAGTTCATTTCATCTGAACGCAAGGTTTGCAGAGACAGATTCATGAAGTCTGAACTTTAAAATATATATGAGGGAGGGTATTAAAATAATAATGCATTATTCAACCAGAGCTGTTTTCAACCTTTTGCAGAGATTCCAAAAATACACCCGATTGAAGAAACAAAAAAAAAAACAACAACAATAACTCTTCTGATTGATTTGTTTAACGACAGAACATTTGTCAAGCAATTATGCCAAACATTTGCATCTTTATATATATATATATATAAAGATATATATATATATAAATATATATAAAGATGACATTAACATAACATGAATGACATGAACATGAACATAACACTTCTGTCAAATGAAAATGAGTGTTTTTGTATTGTTTGCCAAACAGACTCACAGAGTAATTGTTTACTCAAGAAGGGAAAACATACTGTTAGTTACATTTCTAACACATTTAGAGCATTTTATTTTCACAAAGAGGACTAACAGAGTTTTATATGAATTCATACTTAGGGCCTTTGTCTGGCTATTTTCAAATTGGTCAGCGGTCACAGCAGGATTAGGGACATTTAATCTGCTAGTCTGAGTCCAATAATACATATCCTACAGCATTTCAACATGTACACTGTGATTTTTCTAGTTCAATAGTGGAAGGTATAAAAACAACTGTCTATCCAGTATTATAATCTAACAATAAGAAAACAGCTGTTGGCTTGTCACTTCAGAAAACAAAAAAGACAAACCAGCTGAAAAACAACAGTAAACCTCTGGGATAAATACTCTGTACATACTGTTGTTAAGGTTGAAGCTAGCGATGCTGAAGAGTCGAGGAGCACCTTTCTACTTCTTCTAATAATATCAGATATTATTCTCCTGCTGAGGGAAACTACCACAAAACAACCCAGACAAGCAGACGAACAGTGTCAAAATCACAAATCAATCATTATTATTTACATTCAACCACCGCAATGTACAGTACCTGTCTTCCTCCGTCGCGCTGTCCGTTCAGCTTAACGTTGTTTACATCCGCATCGAACAGCTGACCCTGACGTAATGTGAATGACGTCATCTTCCCAGAAGACATGAATTGCTCTTCAGTTCTTTAGAAGAAACACCTGATTTCACAGACTTTAAAGTGGATGAAGTCAGCTATTCTGAATCCACCAGAGTCAACAGATGAAAATGATGTCATCAGATTTCTAATGAAACCTGATGTAATCACTTATAATCGTGCATGAGTGTTTCTTTGCAGGATTACGGGTACCCTGTTGTTTAAAAATCTGATATGGATGAACAGATGTAGATTTTGTTCTCCTATTTATACAACTATTCTCCATGTGAAGCATGGTATCATGTATTTTAACTACACAAACAAATGTGGTTTCGTCACATGGTAAAAGAAGCACATGCACTTCACTTTCTTAGTTCTGCTTTATACTTTGCACTTTATACTCACCTCAAATGAAGGCTATAAAAACGTCTTCTTCCCCAGCTGACTTTATGCATTTTCTTACTCTTACGAAATCTTTTTTGTGGTTTTCATCTTGTGCAACTTGGAAAAACATCCTTAATTAAATGGCCGCCATAAGCATACGGATCAAGCTTATTCCCTTCTGCTGTACTTCTTGCACTTACAAGGTTTTTTTTTGTCATCAGAAATTTGAGATTTGTTAAAACTTGATTCTTAACTTTCAATTATTTCTTATATGGGAAGTTTTGTTTTCAGTAGTTGCCTCATAAAGAAAAATCAGCCAATCTAACCATTCTTGGATAAAAAAAAGTATTAACATCAACACAGCTATGCACATTTCAAGGATCTTGAAACAGTTTTTCTTTACTTTGAAGATTTATTTTTGGGCTTTTTATTCCTTTTTTTGACATGACACTAGATAGAGCGGGAAATCAGGATGAGAGTGTGGGAAGGACATGCGTAAAAGAAGCCACAGGATGGACTCGAACCCAGGCCGCCCGCTTGGAGGACTATAGCGTCCATATATGGGGCGAGACCTACAGTAACCGCTAGGCTAATACAAAATGTACCAGAGAGAAAACAAAATGCTTCTAATCTTATTTAGGGATGCCCTTAAGATTCTTGTTACTAAAATCAGTATTGAAACAAAGAACACTGTTTTTATTACGATCAAAATGACCCTGAAGGAAAACGTATGGGCTTCTATTTTAAAGACTTTAAATTGGGATGAATAAAAAAAGCTTCATTCACAGGTCAAGACATTTTTGAAAGTTTCTCTGTGGGATCAAATGGAAATAAAACAACTTTAAGGCGTCTACGTTGAAAAACATCCTTTTAATAGGTCCGTGCCACACACTAGTGAAAAATAAAGCTCCTACAAAAGAATGATACTTTTATTCCACAATATCTTAAATAAAGTAACTTCAAGTACTCTTGACTTGGGTACAAAAAAATCTAGCTGCCTCCATCAGGCCACAACACACAGCAAGGTTCAACACAGTGGTTACAAATGGCCTTAGGTCCTCTGTATTGTGGCAGATTACGAGGAAATGCAACATGGAAGCATAACCGAATGCTTGTTGTTCCTTTTTTTTCTTCTTCTTCTTCTTCTTCTTCTTCTATGGTGAGGAATGATTTCTGTGTCACTGTCCAACTTTGGAGGCCTTGTTGGATTGAAATCATATTTAAAAAAAAACAACGTTGTCATAAGAATGAAAACTAAAACAATAACATCCCCTACATGCCCCTGTTGGAAGGGTAGGCACTACCAAGATTAAGGATACCACAGTGTTTGCAGAGGATATGTATATACTGTACAAACAATATTTATGATAATGTTTTCATCACGTTCACTAAAATAGAATGCTACAATCATTCTAAGGCATAAACAATATCTTAATATTCTTAAACAATTTTTACACATTGTTCCAAACAAGACATAATATTGACATTAATAAACAGTATATACACATGAATCACAATTGTCTGACTGCTCCTCTGCTGTTCCTGTAAATGAATGCAGTTTTACAGTTTGAACAAATGAATACAGTCCTCTGATGCCCCAAAGCACTGAACAGTGTAAACAGTTTTTTTTTCTTGGCTTTGTTTGATATTTGGGAGAAAAATTATAACACAAAGACACATTCCTTTTTTTTTTTTTTTAAATTCAAAGCAGTTCAGCTGATTCTTCCTTTTCATAGAAAATGAAGTGGACCTTGATTCATAAATAATTATTACAAAATTAAATACATTCACTATAATACGATTAAATAACAAAAGACTTTTTACAAGTAGTGGAAAGTATTCTAGAGCAGACACATCAGTGATAGTTGAGGATTAATTCAGTGCAGTGTTCTGAGACAGGGAATGGTATTGCACTACGACACCCCATTTCTCTGGGACTCTTTGGGGCTTTTATCCCTGTTGTAATAAAATCCAGCGCACCTCCTGTAACGAGTTGTTTTTGTTTCAAGGTGACATCTCTCTGAATCACATTGCGGATTCCTTAGTTAGGATTTGTCTTCTTCCGTCTCTCAAAGCCAAATTGTCCATCAGAAAATAAAAACAAAGATAAAACCTGGTGCTCCGATAGGAAACGTTGAATGGGTTTTGTGGTGGAGAATCTGAACAGACTTTAGTTTGTTTGTTTCAGAAGCTCAGTCCAGCGCTTCTCAAAGAACTTCCTCATGTTATGGCCAGCTCGACCAATGTCTGAATTGTCTTCATTGAATTTTTCACAGTTATCAAAGACCAGGTTGACATCAATGATGAAAGTCTCCAAGTTCTGATACCTGTAAGATAAAAGAAAAAGTCTTGAGATGAGAAAGTGCAACTTGCATACAGCTAATACATCACATACTGTTGTGTGACTAAAACTTTCTTACTGAAAAACACTTTTCTGACTTTAAATTCTGTGCAGAGGGTCCTGCAGGATTTCAGTAGAAAATGAAAGAGAATAAAAAGAATTGACGGGGACTCACTGGCTGCTCACAAGCTTCTCACGTATGGTGGAGAAGTCCATCGGTTTCTTGATGACCTTCTTGTACCCAGGGACTGATTTCAGGTTGACGGGTGTGAGAAAAGGCCATGCATCTTGATGCCGCTCCAGCTCAGCAAGGAGTACCCTGTAAAACACACACACAGTTAGAGCAAGAATTGGAGTAGTTAGGGATGAAGCCTTAGGTGTCACATTGAGAAGCTGTTTTTTCCTCTGTGAAATGTTTCATTTTCCACCTTATTCAAACAGTTATCATTTATATTGTTGCATCAACAAATGATCGTGAATATTGTATTAAAAAACAAGACACATTTTTTCAACCAACTCTAGTTTCTCCCCTGCTCGGTTGTGCATTTCGGCTCATTGTTTAAGTTGTATAACCCTGACTTTATAGCCGCAGCAAACATCTACTTTCAGCTGCCGACGATTGTACAAATATGTGATACCCTACCAGTCAGATATTTCCCTTTGCAGTTGGTAGAGACCAAAAACAGTGAAAGAAAGGAAAAATGTGATATATATTCTTCAGGGACGCACAATGTTTTACGTGTAAATAGATGCCTATTTGCTTATAAGCTTGCCTTATTGAAATCCTGAATATCCTACGTCAATAATTACTTGTATTATTATTAATGTCACACTATGGGGATTCAGCCAAAGGGCCACTGATAAAAGCCCTTGAATTATTTACTGTTCAAACTGGGGGTCAGCCGTGTTGTTCCCAGAAAACATTTCAAGTGGTGCACAGTTAGTGATTGGTTTTCCATCACCCAGCTTTTGTTGATTCACAAAGGAGGTTAGTTGGTCTAGGCACAAAAGGCTTGCTCTTCAACTCACTTATGGTTGATGTGGCAGAGTGTCTCTTTCATCTTTCTGCTAAGGTTCAGTGTAAACGGTTACAAAGGTATAAAAACACATCTTCATTGACTCACTCATCGCCATGGGCGCAGCGAAACAGGAAAAATCGGAGAGCTAACCGGAGAACTATACGATTTTTTAGCCTAAAATATAACTGCATATGATTAAGAGTGTTTTTAAGGGCTAAGACCAACAAACACCACAGAAAAATAAACTAGGCTTGAAGTGAACTTTATGCTGAAATTTTCTTTTTTTAATTAGTGGTAAATAACATTTGATTTATGTAGAAAAGGAAAGATTTGAATCTTGTTTATTGGTAAAGTGAAGATGTCCTACAGCAGATCTCAGCTACTGTACATCTGTCTACAAGAATGTCATTTTAAATGAAGAATTCAAAGTCAAACAAGTATGAGCAAGCAGAGACACATACCTGCATAATCCCAGGTCCCTGTTGTTGTCTCTCGCTGTCTTGGCTCGCTTCACACACACAGGGCTCTCCTGATTGGCTGGTGGCTGAGCAGGTGAGCTCTCCTCTGTTTTCCTCTTCCTGCTGGTGTCTTTTGCTCCTTTCTTGGGCGTGCTGCTGGCGCTGGCCGGGTCGTCCTCTGACACTTCCCCGTTTCCTGCCTGCTTTCCATTCTTCTTTGCCTCTCCACCTTTCTTACCTCCTCCCCCTCCTCCTCCACTGGATGCTACTTGTTTGCTTTGAGGTTTTTTGTTTTTGGGAGACGGACCACTTGCCTGCACAACGTAAACAAAATATTAATCATTCTAATATTTGTCATTTATTGACCAATGATACATAGTTTCTCCTCTGGCCAAGTCTACATGAGGCTTTTGGAAAAGCTTAAAATACATATTTTTTTCATAGCTTCTTCAGATTGTTCTTTGTATGACTGTAAATAAAGAAATAAGCTTTATTGCAGCTTGATGGTGGAAAATCAAAATTTATGCTGCAGACATTAAATGTTAAGAGGCAATGTGATAAAAACTTATTGGGAAATGTATAATCCTTGCAGTTGTTGAGAATATAATGAGCATCAGATTATCTTGTGGCCTGTTATTTAAGGCATGTAACAAATACTGTGATAGTGTGTCCCCACTTTGAAGGCTGGGAAACCTTTGTTCTACAACATTTTCTCTCTATCAACCTTTCTTCACCTTAAGAGAAAGTCGGGCTGAAAAAGGTCTGAAAAGCCCCCAAATACTTTTTTAAATATTTTTGAGCGCACAAATTAAAAAAATATAATTAATTTGTACTACTGCAAAATATTCCCCTCTAAGAGTGATTCACTGCAGACATATGGCCCTGCATTTAAAATGCCTACCATACCTTGGATATACAGGCCGGGCAGTACCAGTCTCCCTCTGGGATACAAGTGATCTTGGGTTTGTGGCAGTAAGTGTGGCAGCCTTTGTCACAGCCGTCACAGAGCAGGAGGAGGTCCTCGTTATCCCCCTTCCTGCACATCTGACAATACTGAAAAAACATCAACTATTTAAAACATGCACTTGCTTTCTGAATAAATGTTTTTAGTTTGTGGTATGGAAACCAGCTGTGGTGTTATTTTATCTGCTGCTCACCACTTTCATGATGGACCTCTCCCAGGCGATTGACTTCTGCAGTTGCTGGATGCACATGGCCAACTGGGCAGCACTGCGCACTTCACTCAGAGCCTTTCTCCACACCTTCATACCATGGGCCACCTCCTCCTCACCACTGTGAGAAGATGATAAAGAAAGATGAGAGACAAAAATACACACGTATGCATGTATAAATGGGCCCATTTAAAAATACACAAAGCAGTAAACTGTATCAGTTGAACCAGCCGCCAACAAGACAGCAGACCATAGAGAGCCCCAGCTGTGCAGAAAGAGGCATGAGGAGTTTGGGGGTGTAGGGCGCTGGGGAGAGGTACACACTGATTTTGTTATGTTGAGGGGGTGATCATGCAGAAGGAGTGAAGGAGTAAACCTGTGTAAGTGTATGCCGTATAGAGGGAGCCATGAGTATGCCCAAAACCAAGGTTACAGATGCAAAACACCATGCAGATGACTGCAGAAAATATAAACATAAAGTAAACGCTGCCTAAACAGGAAATAAAGCTGAGTGGACTCACAACCCACCCCACCCAAAAACTGCACAAGACCAAAGAAACAAACAAGAATGCAACAAGCCACCACAAAGTCTGCTGCTGTGAACACAGCAAAGTGGATCCCACCTCACTTGTTGAGTAGTATGGGAAACAAAAGCACACAGAAGAGAGAGGAAATGCTCTTAGTGGGAGAGGGGGAGC
Organism: Labrus mixtus; assembly: GCF_963584025.1. Lineage (NCBI taxonomy): Eukaryota > Metazoa > Chordata > Actinopteri > Labriformes > Labridae > Labrus > Labrus mixtus. Next base: position 15,827,471 of record NC_083612.1, on the reverse strand, counting down.
TTTGGTTGGAGAAATGACCTACCCTTCCCTGTCAGCACTAGTGGATGGGGCGGGGGCAGGGACAGTGACCGTACCCACATTATCCAGCCTGATCTGAATGGTGGTACCTAAGGGACTCCTCAGGTACCTTCTCTCGATGTTGCGCTCCAAATCGGTCAGACGTGTCACTGCTATGTCCAACGGGTTGTCCGGGTGACGCATCACCCCGCCCTTCTCCCCCCGCTCCTCAGGATGCTCCTTGGAGTCTTTGTCCCCCGTGTTCGCTGAGGCCGGCGTTGATTTGGTGGGGGGCTTGTGCTCGAAGTAAACCAGGTCCTCCCGCTCGGACTGAGGGTCCGGAAATGTCCAGCCCTGCTAGAGAAAATCAGCTGTTCAGTATCATGGCATCAAACCACTCGACATGCTGAAAGTTCAGATAAAGCGGCTAGCGAACAAGTATTTGTCTCTTCATATTTGCACTCCTTTTTAAGGAGGAAGTTAGGGAGGGACGTGTTGGAATAAAATAAAAATAAAAATATATTTTTTGGAATATAAAGTAGTCAATGGCTCTGAATTTAAGACCATAAAAACAAAACAAAAAAACAGTGGTGTCCAATAAAATCTGGAATGTGGGACAAGTCATTATCTTTTCAAATTTCAAGGACATAAAAACGTTGAAAAAACAACTTTATGTTGTTGTTGGCCCAGATACTGGCATAATGAGGACAATCAATGCAGTAAATATCTAGTATGCAATACTTTCACTTCCTTACAAAGTGTGTAGTTGGGAATTGGTGCATTCTTGTTTAAGTGTATTACCTTGACTTGTAGGCTGGCTGCAGTGACTTTTCTCTCCAGTTCCTCGACCTGCTGCAGCACAGCAATGTCCATCTCCATCGCCTGCTCCTCAACACACCATCCCCGAACTGACTCCACACTGACCTGACTCTCCTCCAGCTCACACAGCTCAATCATGGCCGCTAGATAAGACAACAAAACAAATATCCGTCAGAAATGAATGCCCTGTAATACATTGAATTAGGAGGGTGAAAAACATGGACAAATATATTTGAAAGATAATCATAAAAAAAGTGTTTGCAGTTAGTTCAGGTCATCATGAGGACAAGTTTGAATAAAATCCAACAATCGTTAACAGTTTCTTTATAAATAATCTACTTACTACGTGCTCCAAGTCTAGTTCCTGAATCTTGAATGAAGCTATGTAGAGGGGTTATTCCCTCTGAAGTGTTTAGACACTTACCGTCTCTGTGTTTGGTGCAGACCTGGGGAATGATCTCCATGTATTTCTGAATCTGCCTCTGGAGGCCCTTCTCTCTGATGCCTCGGCTGTGGAGAGCGATCACTAAAGCCCTCAGCTCCCCAACGTCGGAAACCCTCCACCACCCTGTCAGCATCTCTGAGTCAATGAACACAAACACGCATGTAAGCTAGGAGACATTGAACATACATCATTGTAAAATTACATTTCATTTAGCTAATTTATACCCAAGTGAAACTGCGAACAGCAGAGCAGAACATTGCCTAATCCAATTATGTAAGATTATTCAGGCAAAATAAATATTTTCAGGCAGGTGAATTATTTTCAAATAAATAACGGATGTTGTTTATGGCCTCTTTCCTTATTTCTCTCTCCCTCTTTTTGTCACTCACCATCTGGAATAGGTCTAGGTGTTAGGTGGTCCAGGGATTTGGGCATCTCCAGGGCAGGAGAGGGCATGGATGGAGTTTTGTCAATAAGAGGTAAAGGTGATTCACTTTTACTGGAGACACTTGCTGCCGTGTTGCCCTCCAAAGAGTGACCTGGCATGGGGCTGCTGCACAGTGGCAAGCTAGGACTTAACATGCCACTGGGCCAGCTACCAAAAGAAACTCCCAATAATGAGCCACCTGACTTCACCTAGGGAGAAAAGGGGAAAAACAAAAGTGTGATGAGGGTAAGAAAAATAATTGTACAGAAAAAAAAAACCCATCTGTATTTGGACCCTGCCTCACCTGTAGGGCTGATAAAGGGTAGTTGAGAAGGCCAACCGGGTGGTGCGGGCTGGCTGAGGCAGAGGCAGCAGATGGGGTGAGTGGCAGAGCAGGGGAGGGAGGTGGGGATTTGGGATTGGCTGGGGTGGAGGACGCTTGGGGAGACACGCGGGCTGCCCCTGGAGGAGTCGTGCTGATGGAGGCGAGGTCACAGGGGTTTCGAGGGAGCAGGCTGAACCAGTGACCACTCCTCTCAGTCAGCACTCGTAGCAGCTGGTCATTTGCTTGAAATGAAATGTGTGGAGATGGAGCAGGGGACGAGGTTGGAGGAGTGTTCCCTGGGCTTTCAGGAGGGGCTGACAGGCATGGGACTGATAGTGAAGTTGAGGTCGGGTGAGGGACGTTTGTAGAGTCATTAGTGGTTGCCAAGGAGGGGGTTGTTGCTACTGCAGGCTGAGAGGTATTGTGAGTGGGGGAGGATGGTGTTGTGGTGGTGGTGGTGGTGGCAACAGGAGTGCCCACGGGGCTGCCGTTAAGTGTCACATGGGGACTCTCCTTGTCTTCTGCCTTCACAGTTTCTTTGCCAATGTCTTTGTTGGCATCCTGGAATGTGCACAGTTTAGAAACACAGCCTGGTTGCTGGTAGAATAGAGTCGGGGAGTTTTTCTTCCCATCATGTTCCTTTTCTTCCTCCTGTTGCTCCAAGCTTTGTATTTGAGTGCTCTGCCCATCTAGGTTGCTGGATTTGTCCTTCTGCAACTCGATCTCCTGAGGTTCCTCTTTGACCTTGACCTCCTCTGCTGCTCTCCTCCTCCTCTGTCGCTCCTCCTCCAGCTCCTCTGGAGCTGCAGGGATATTAGACGGTTAATGTAGTTGAAACTCAATTGTGTGGTTGATATTCCAGCTGTGTACTTTGATAAGTAAGGTTGTAATAGACTTTTATAGTTCTGAGATGTAATCTCAAATCATTCCTAAAATAATTAAGATAAAGACGAACATCGTCAGCACATTTAACACTTTCAAGAACAACGGTAATATTTCCTTCCTTTTGCTGCCAAAACAATTCTATTACCATACAAACCATGGCAAACATTTTTTTAATGAAAATAAAATGTTAAATTCTATCAGACGAGCAAGTTGAAGCACTTTTAAATATAAATACATATACATTCTGTGGTGCACCGTATCTACCTTCTCCACTCTCCATGGCTTCGATGAAGACCCCTCCACAGTGGGGAAGCACCCAGTACCGGCGGCGGTAGCGGTCTTGACCATACATCATGGAGCGTAGAGAATGTGAAATCTCAAACAGCTTTTTTCTGGTCTGATGATGTTGCTGAAATGATGCAAAACATACTCTATGATTCTATGCATTATTTTTTATCTATGAAAAACAAATGACACTCATACAACGTAAAGTCCTTTTGTAATCACCATGATAAATTAAGCATTACATGCTATGCTAATGAGGTAATTTATTAAGTTAATGAATGCATTCATTAGCTAATAGCCCCTTATCAGTGCACATGCCCATAAAATGTGCCAAACATATGATTGTTTTTAATAAACACTGTATAAGAAAGCATTTAAAGTTTTTCAGCATTACAACTAGTCTTTTATCTAGAGTGTGGGAAGTTTGTTTAATACTGTATGACATTAAATTTAAATAAAAATATCATTATGAGAAGATACAAGCAAGTCCTGTACAACAAAACAAGCAGCAATGCTTCATGTTTCTACAGACTGTATATCTCTTAAAAGACGCTTCCCTGAATACTTTTAATATCTGTGTCTGTCCTGTTTTAATCACACATCATTAGTGTAAACCAAACATCCATTCATAAAGCCTTATAAACTAATTTAAACACATAAAAACGTTGTTACAGAACTTGTACTTTTTACAGAAGAACACACCTTGGCTAACTTCTCAATCTGCTTCTCCAGCTCCTCGAGACTAGTGGCTTGGTCAACTTCATCCTTTTGACAAAACAAAAGAGATAAAAAGTCAATGTATGTGAGGGAACTGTTTGCTTTGATCAAGGGTTCATCGATAAAAAAATATCCCTTTTTACCTCATCATATGTCTCCACTTTTTTGACCTTCTTTATTTCTTCCTCCTCCTCCTCATCCTCTTCCTCAGCCTGGTCATCGCTGTCGTCGTCTTCGTCCTCATCATCGTCACTGTCTCCGCCCGCTTTTCTCTTGCGTTTGGTGGCAGAGGATGGAGTGCTAACAGACTGGTTCTCTTCCACACCCATACTGGCCTCCCTCCTCCCGGTGCGTTTAGCATGAATGGTCCTCAGCCTGCATAAATACACACACGCACACGCACACACACACACACACACACACACACACACACACACACACACACACACACCCGCACACATAGGTTAAGGATGATGGTGTGAACAGAGAATCAAAGACGTGTTTATATAACAGTTAAATCAAACTTACTTCTTCAATTTTCCTTCCATGATGATCTTGTCCTTCCTCATGTTTGCCATCTGATCCAGGCTCTTGTCGATCTCACTGCAGGAGGAAACACAATCCTGTAAGCTATGATTTTGCTCATGTCCATCTATGATTTGGTGTTTTTGGACAGTGATGGCATACACTTAGTTAAATTAAAAGCTAATACTGGCTAGAAAACTATATACAGCAAAAGTTAAAAGTTGAATTAACTGGTATCCCAAAGCACAAATGAATACTATATCATTATTATTACAATTAAAAAAGACTGTACTGCAAATTACTGCTCCATACTGTAGCTATATTAAGTAATTTTACTGCATCAAGAAAATATAAAATTATTCACACAGTTAATGAATATATTTTCTCACTGTGTGGTTGGAGAATAGAGTGTTAATAATCATTTTGTGTTTTGGATTTTGTGATTTCAGAGGTAGAGGACGTAGACCACTCCATAATCTCCATATGAAATGCCACAGTCTATATGAAGTTGCTGCTTCTCTCACCTGATGACAGTTCTGCTGCAGGCCAGCTCGTTAGCTAGGAAACCCAGGATGGAGGCCTTCTGGGAAGGTTTATGGGCCTGGAAAGCCTTGGTCTTCAGACTGAGGGCTAGAGGGGCTAGCTCTGTGTTGGCACAATGGGCTCCCATATACATCTGTAGCACCTCAGACACGTTATCCCTGTTGATGCCAACGTTTGTCAGGTGGTCCCCAAGCATTGTTTTTGTCTGATTGGGAGAGAGAAGGATGAAGTTGGTGAACATTTTCTTCAGAAAAAAGTAATTTGAGGTCTTGCTATTTGTTCACCCCCGTTTGTTTTAGTTGGGAGCAATGTAAAATGCATGTGCATTTATTCAAAGACAAGGTAACACTCAGTAACAATAAAATCAATAAAACCAAAATGAAAAATAAATGATGTGGAGATATGATTTGTATTCAGAATCAGCTTAAATAAAAGTAAAGAAACATGCAAACTAAAGTAAAAGTATAAAAAAGTATTCATTCTGTTCCACTGATTAAACGTATTATAAGTACATTGTATTATTAATGAACTTTGGAAAAGCTCACCTTTTGTCCAGGAGGCAAACCAGGATCACAAACTGCCAGAGAAAGCAGTTTGACCAGAAGGTCTTGGACCTGACCCATACTGTCCCCCACATTGAGCAAGCCCTCCTGTAGCATGCCCAGGGTGGGCACATCTGCATTCAAATCGAGCCCCAAAACCTTCCCAAAGCCTCGCATGAACTGCATCAGCATCAGGCAGTCTGACACGGCCCGGCCGGGGAGGATGAGACCAGGAATCCGAGAGAACTCTGGAAGAGGCTGTAAAAAGAGAAAAGTTAGTTCTATTTGCTGTTGTTGTTGATTTAGCATGAGTTACTGTAAGAGAATCATGTTAAGTTCAAATTAGGATACAGAAAATTATGATTAAAGGGACCGTAAAGCTCTCATTATATTTCACATCTGTTGCCTGTTAGTAAGATGTTGTTTTGCAATTCATAGTAATAAAAGCTCATTTTCTACATCATGCATTACACACATTAAGCCACTTGGGGGCACACTGTTCCACTTTTAAATGGCCTCTCCACCATAAGCTCGCATAATGAGCACTGACCCTTGAGAAAATATCAAACTATGTAATTTTAGTCATTTTTATTTGGAGATTACTGTTTTTTGTGCTAGTGCCACAATGCTGCCCTGAATTCACACATAAAGCAACATTCAAATATAAAAAAAAAAAATGCTAATCTACATTCACAGCACTGACCAGATGAGCTACTATCTTAACTACCTTATGATCAGACAGACACATGTCTTCATTTGGCTTCTTCAGCTCCCTCGCTATCTCCAGCTCCAGCCTCCGTTGCTCCAGTTTACGCTCTTTGTTCAGGCGCTTCTCATCCCTTTTCTCCTGCCTCAAGCGCTCACGCTCCTGGAGAGTTCCAAAATTCAAGGGAGCATTAGGGAAGCAAAGTGTATGTGGGCATTTCTATATGTTTGTGTGAAAACAGTGGAGAGGGTTTCCTTGGGTTTGCTGAGCGGTATTAGAATTCAGCCTAATGCTGCTGTGCATTCAAAGGAAAAGTGCTTGAGGGCCAGAATCTTTTGACTTGGTAAGTGTGTAGAAAAAAAAAATGAATGGAGGGAAAGAGTGCACAAAAAGGAGAAAAGCAGGGTTCTATCCAAGAAATAATGACTTTTCATGAAGTGGACTGTGTGTGTACTCCGGATGTATTTGTGTGCATATAGTCTACCTCTGCCTTCTTGCGAGCCTCAACAGCCTTCATCAGCATTACATGTTGTCTCCTCCTCTCCCTCTCCTAGAGTGGCAAAAAAAAACAGAAGCACATTAACAAGCACATGACGCACACACAGCACTCAAGGTCGACTAAATTTAGTATTTATTAATGTAGAATTGTGATGCATTAAATTCAAGAGGCACCATACTTGAACAAACACACAAGGATGCTTCACATGTATACACTTTCACATGTATGGTGGAAGCATAAGTGAAGAGTACAGTAGTACGATGACAACCAAAAAGCAACACATAGATGCGATATAAAGTAGATGTGATGACAGGCTCAAAAAAGAGAAGCAGCTGGAATCGGTGACGGCGCCTCTAAACTAAAGCTGACACAACAAAAGCAACAAAATGCTGGTTGCCAAAAGTCGTCTGATATGCCACATTGTCATACGTTAAAAATAATAAATTTGACTATTGCATGAGTCAATTCTAATGTGTATTTGACATGTCTCTCACATAATATTTAGTGAGGGGACAACAAATACAAATGGATGGTTAAGGATAGCTACAAACAGAGCAGTTTCACTTCAGTGGCTTTGGCAGCTTAGGTATTAGCACAGTATGTGACTGCTGAGGATGAGACATCTATGTTGTTCTTTGGTGCATGATACACAGTCTACTGCAAAAGGGCACAGGAATCACTGCTGACTGACTATCATTTCATTTGATCTCTTTAGGTTTCCTGTTCCACTGTATCAGCCTGTCAGTGCCTCTGTGATCCAACAGAAACACACAATTGCCACTATTTGGGCCTGCCAAGGATATTTCCAACAAAACATGGTCTGTTTGTGAGGATTGTTCTGTCAGTGTGATAAACAAAACAGGCTACATGCCAAGCACTCTGCTGCAATTTCCCCATGTTCTTATTGGTTTGATTTATCTGCAAATGGGGAACTTCAAAGGGAACCAGCTCAAAAGGGACATAAAACCTGTGGCAATCAGCTTTTTCTAGATTTTTAATTCATTGATTATGTTGAGGGATATTGTGATACAAAAAACTGCAGTAAATCAAAACTCATACAGCTGTATGTTATAATAGTAAGTGCCAGGATTGTTTCATGTTATCTCATTTTGCCCCTCTTTTAGGAAAGGTACAAGGGGTTGAGGCAACAATTGGCTCACTGTGAGTTTGAAACAGATAGGCAGAACCTGTAGATTCAGCTGCGACTGTGTATGAGTGAGAAGGGCTTCAAGCAAGGCAGCCAGGCCAAAATAAAATGCTACGCAGAACCGTATTTTTCCCCATGGTGGAATTTGTTGTATTGTTTCGTAGTCTTTTTGTAGGTTTATTTTGAAGCAAAGGCTGCGTTTAACCCTCATCAAAGTGTATGTATCTGGAAATATCTCCACCATAGAGACAAAAAGATTCTTAGTAGCTGTTTTCATTCTTTGTGCAGAGTACAGGAACAGTGAATGACAGAGAGGCTGGGATGGGGCAGGTTAAAGTCCAGCACTCTGTGGACTGCAGAACAGATGCACGGACGAACAGACACAAGCTCAATGTCTGGGCCGAAAAAGATCGTCAAGCACTCATGGGTAACACAAGCTACTCCAATACAACAGTTAGACAATGTATGTGATGGATGGAAACTCCTCGAGTGCACTTTCAGACAGTGAGTGTGGATTGGCTAGCGGTCTTTGCAATGCATTCTGAGTAGAAGAGGGGGGGGGGGGGGGGGGGACGGGGGAGGGGGGACAGAAGCTGCCTGGCCACCGTGACAGGGTCAGTTGTCCCTCAGGACGAGCAGATGGAGGCAGCATACTGACTCTTTTTTTTTCTCTCTTTTGTTGGTTTTGCTGGAAAGCCATGCAGAAGAATGTAGTATGACAGCAGCCAGTGCTACACTTAATGCATTGCTATGACAACCATAACACAACCAGTTACACGATGCAGGTGTTAGATGTACAAAAATAAACATACCCATACCATATCTAGTCTATGCCTCTCCAACTCCTGGCAGAGAGAGTTGGCAAAACATTATGAAACAGAAGTAATATCCAATACCAAAAATCATGGTGTATAATTAAGAAATACACTTAAGACTGTCAATAAATAGATGTTTGGTAATTAACCTCATTTACTCACACTCACACATTCCTGTATTTAAAGGCATATAGATGCACACATACACTCACACACACACACTTTCAAATTGCTATTCAAAGTGAAGTTTGAGGTAAATGGTCTTATTAAGCAAGTCGTAGTGAATCCTTACCTGGTGTTTGAGAATCTCCGCCTGCTGTCTCCTCAACTCTTTCTCCTCAAAGGAAAGAAAAAGAAGATGGGGGGGAAAAATCAATATATGCTTCCATTGTGCTGATATCATAAAAAGCCATTGCAGAATGATGGAATTTCAGCTCCTTTCAAAGGCCTGCTCTAATTTTATTGCCAGCTACTTTATAAGTGGGAAAAGCCCTACATCATGGTGCACATGAAATAATCTAATTCATGTGAATGTGATCAAAAAAAAAATCCCTGAGACATAGTAAGGTTACACTTACAGTAATTTTACATCAGCTTTAAGGGTTTTATTAAAAACATGTAAACCTACCTTTATCCGTTTTTCTGCCTCCAATATTTTGATATTGGCCGCTTCTTGCTTCTTTTTGCGTTTGGCCTATGAATAAAGATGAAGGTCAAGAATCACCGAGATAGACACACATCAATCAGTCTTGGATGAGGGCTTTGCTGCTCTTTAACTGATTGTTTGCAGTTTTCTGGTTTGAGCAAAGATTTTATGCTTCTGAATGCCAGTGAAATTTGTAAAACACAGCCAATGAATAATGTATCTCTTTAACACCTAATTGTGAATATGTTGAAGCCTCCCGTTAAGAGTGGCTTGTCAACCGTGTCAACTCAAAATTGATTTAGTCCTGCTAAAACACTTTGAAGCTCCTGCAGCATAATTGTGTGTGCCTGCGTGTGTGTGTGTGTGCCTGCGTGTGTGTGTTCATGCATCTTTGCACATGTGTTTGTGTGTGCGGAAAACAGTACCTTTTTTTTTTTTTCTCGACCCACTTATGCTAAACTGTTACTGTTGTCTGATGGAAAAAAAAGACTTTTCTGTCCAATTTAAATAAGGTCTGAAGAGGCAGCAACAGCCATTTTAATATTCAACAGCCGTCAACCAAGACCAATTTAGCATTAGTTCCATGTGGAATTATGCCTAAGAAGACGCAACTCCCTCCAATGCATGCTGCTGTTCAGTAATGAGCTTTAGGAAGATTAAAACACTATAGACTGAGGGGCAAAAACTATCCAGGAATGTTCTGCTTAATCAGAGGTGCTGTTGGATCAGATTCTGTACCTCCAAAATTTGCTGCGCCCTGAATTCTTTCTCCATCCGAATTTGCTGAATACGCTTGATCTTTTCCTGTAAAAAAAAAACGCCATCTCTTAATATTTGAGACACTGGAAAACATCTCCTAAATAATCTCACTTTCTGAGCACTCTATTCCACTTGGGCAAAAGACACAGCAATAAGTAGAGTACTAGCCGTAATGATGGTAATTGAAAAAGGAAGTTTTAAAGCATCACAAAATAACTATTCAGCATTTCTTGCAGTGGCTTTTTCTGTAAGAACACTTAGGTAGATAAGTAGATAAGGAGAGGGAAAGATTTGTGGGCACATGTGTAAGGCAGACCCACCTGCTGCTTGAGAATCTTGATATGCTCTTTCTGTTTCCTCCTTTCCTCTGCTGCCATGATAGCTGAAAAAGAATAGTCAGTTTTAGATTAATTTCTATGAAAATGACCTACGAAGTTGGGCAGGAATTTAAAGTTCTTAAAGGCGTTATTGATTAAGGAGGTTAAACTGAGATCAAGTGTATTAAACACAAGATCGCAAGACATTGCCAAGACAGGAGCGCCCGCTGTGGGCAGCTCCGTCACTCTGACATCTCTCATGACATCTCTCCATTAGTGCATGTCCATAGGATCCTGTTTGTGCATGTGTGTATATTTCAGCCTATGTGTGTGTTGCATGGTTAACAGAGTGTAAAAACAGAAATTTCCCCTTGCGGGAATCAATAAAGTAAATCTTAATCTTAATCTTAATTGTAGATCACCTCACCTTTGTCTGTCACACAAAACGAAAATAAAACACACAAATACAGTCTTTTAAAGCTACTACGAGGAACTTTTGTTTTCTGGTGATTTTGGCGCCCCCTGTGGACAAGGTGGCACGTCTTATCTTGTCTGTGATTTTGTGCTCTACATGCGTAATAACTATTTGCCAAAAAAAAACATTACATCATTTAGTATTTAAAACTCTCACATAAATATTTACTATACAAATTTCAAATAAAGCCACTTATATCACTAATTCTTACCCGATGGCCTTGATAAAAGAGATCAAGAGTAACTGTATAGAAATAATCTAACTTATTAGCCATACGACTTCATTCCACATCTTTAATGACCTGTAATGTTTAATCACCTTTAAAAACATATGTGCTTAGTAGAACCAGAACACAGTGAAACAAAGCAAACAGAGATCTTGATTGGGATTTGTAGCTTTGAAATTGTGTATAGGAATAAGAAGTGTATAAACTAAATGTTTGGAGGCAGTAGTCTGGTAGCAATAAAGATAAGAGCAGAAAGAAGATTAAAGCTAAGTGATGAAAATAAATATGAGCCTTCATTCAAACAAAGAATGTAGAAGAAGCATTAGTGTCCAAAGAGGCTTCTGGCCCTGCTGGTTTTTATACTTTCATGCTGGTTTGAAGTGACCATCAGACCAACAGCAAAGAACACCACTAACATCTTTACAGCCCAGTGCTCTTGTTAACAACACACAAACATAGGAAAAATTTAGTTTACCTTGCTGTTTCCGTGCTTCTTTGGCTGCACGCGCCAGTGCCTGCTTTTCCAGCTTTCTCATCAGTTTCATCTGGGCGGCCTGTCGGGCTATCTCTGCAGGAAGAGAGGTTTTGTAAGCGAGGAATTTCAGGAGAACCTCAATGCTTCTATGGCCTGTCTTGGCAAATCTGACTGAGAAAAAAATATTTTTCTTTTTGAAAGAGTCAGAACAAAATCAAAGACGGATACTTAAAAAAAAAAAAAAAATCCATAAAGGAAAAAATTTAATGTATGCAGTTTGTTTATAAAGATTTTGAAATACAAACAAATACCTTTTTGCAATATTTTTCAAAGGGTAGAACTGAATACTAGGTGGTACTGCTTTATGGTAAAACAGCATTTGTTATATTTTTAAGAAAGGCACACATAAGCCAAACAGAATTCTAAAATGATGTTATAACAATGCTGATTCAAATAGAAAAGTATCAGTATTACTTTGCACGAGGGAGGTGGATCTAACAAACAAGCATTATAAAAAAAAAAAAAAAAAGTAACTCCTTCCCATGGCCTCTTCTGCCTGCATAATGGCTGCTTGATTAATGGCACAAACACTTCTGACAAACATATTTCAGGGCTCATTTCCTCTGCTCACCTTGAGCCTCTAGTTTGCGCAGAAGTTTGACCTCACTGGGACTGGGGCCCTCTGGTACCAGCGGATCGCCTACATTAGGGGGCCGTCCCTTCCTCCGTCGGTTACCTTTGCCACCCTCGCCTGCTGACTGACGATCGGCGTTAGCGGGACGACCCCTTCGACCTTCCATGGCCAAAATACGAGGAATAACATCCTCTTCCTTCAACAGGCTCCACTGTAACCCCTTTAAGTGAGAAAAAGGATGGAGGGAAACGGAAAGATTGGGAAGGGTGGCAAAAGATAAAACTGTGATTGACATGTTGACATATAACATTTGATGTAACAGAGAATAATTTGATCACTGGCTTGCTAGACTAATCTGGATGTATTCATCAGGGGGATCAAGTCAGATGTGTTTTTAAAATTATACAATCCTACTTTTTTATTACTAACACAAAAAACATGGCTAAAGAATGCTTTAAATACAAATAACTCATTAACATCAGTCATTCATTGTCTAGACTTGTTCTGGCCCTCACCTCTGTGAGTAAATATGCTTGACTATGTATCTTTCTACTTCTACATACATCTTTTTTCTATTTTCTCTATTTGTATCACAGTCACATTACATGGCATATATCACTGGTCACCTGTGGAAGTAATGTCTGATTATAACATTTATCCATGCACAGTGAGAGGTCTATGAACTAGGACTACAGAGGGTTTTGGCTGATTCCTATCCATGCCCTGACAGTGGCTGCTGCATGAAGCTTTGCCTGCCGCTAGATGAAAAGATGAACAGGGATCAGGGACAGAGAGAGAGAGAGAGATGAAAGGCAGTCACCTGGGGTCCTTCTCTGGCTTCATAGAAGTCACCAACCCTTATCTTTGCACTGAAGCTAAAATTATCACGCGTGATGCCACTTATTCCATTTCTGGATAGATACTACAGAAGAGAAAATAATAATGGCGTTGGTTTAGTCAGAAAAAAAAAATCAAAATTTGCGACATTGAAAAGCAACTGGGAGGCTCTAGATTGGAGGGAGTTAGGTTACAGTGTGCTTCTGTGCAGTGCTACTAATCATTATAAAAGCCAGGGGACAAAAAAAAGAGCAAAAGCTCTCAGGAGAGAAAAATGGTTCTGACCTTGGGTTGCACAATTCAGTCCCTTTCTTATTTATCTGTGGCCATGCTAGGCTTTTTACTGCCTGCTGAATGTCTTGCTGTGAGTGAATGAGTACACATTTTTCTCTTTGCACTACAACACTCAAGGCAGCTCGGAAGATTAGCATAGTTCAGCTTTTGGTGAAGCAAACAAGGAAGATTACAGAAATATATTGGAAAAAGGGGAGAGAGCTGTGCATCCCAAAACGAACCATTAATCATTTTTAAAAGGGGGAAGGGGTGGGGTGGGGGGTGGTGGTGGGGTGGAGGGGGAAGAGTGTTACAAGAAGTGAATCTAAGAATATCATCTCCAACTATTGGGGTCACAGGAAGCGGGTTGGGGGTGGGGATCAGGATCAGGGTTAAGTGCAGCGGGAGCAACAAAATAGATTTTTTTTCCTGATACACAAGCATTTGTTTGAGAGTGATGTGGATGAGCAGTGTGGCAATAACTTCCAAAAATATCCATCAATAATAAATCGTCAAACCATTCAGCCCACAAGTATTCCCACTGTAATTCCTGTTACAAACTCAGCTGCTCATCTGCATGCCTCAAAACATCTGCTTCTGCATCATAGATGTAGACTAAAATGATGCATTGTGAAGAAGATGTACCTTCATCACATCTGGGTATTGCCTTAGTTTCTTGCCACAGGGGGCGTAGTAGGCCACCTCGCCTTGTGGTCGCCCCGCGACTGATTTGATTCTTGTTTCTCTCCGCCACCTGCATTTTAGAGAATGAAAAAATTGCCCCCTTGTTCGGAAAAACAGTGTGGACTGTACATTTTTTGACCATTTGTGGATGTGGATCTTGAATGTTACAAAACACTCTGAAGAGAACTGCTTCATAACAGCTTTCTTTCTCTCAGCCTCTTGTACATACCCCAACTCCAGAGGTGTCATCAGCTCCTTCTCATCCATCACCCTCTTCCTCTTTCCTAAGCCTGTGAAGAGACAGAGTTCAACTATCAATTTGATGGTACAACCTCTGTGACTGGAAACACACATACCCACACACACAAACACACACACAAACACAAACACAGAAGAAGCCTTTAAATGGCCTCCCCTGTAAACATTATAGCCTGACAGAAATTGTATTTGTGAAACCTATACCACCGATTTTATGGACACAGATTACCAATATGGCTTCATATTAGTGAAGTAAAAATAATTTAATTCATACGTGGACTATGATCTTATAATCTTTTATGCACTGTTACATGCTACTGAGCTCAGGGTTTTGATAATTGTATTGGTAATTATAAAGTATATGAGCATATGAGAATGCAATCATCTTCCCAAACAACTTGATACATTCACATGAGGCATTGTCTTTTGGATTACATTTTCCGGAAAAATAGTTAACATGTTGGCACTTACCTGAAAATATATTAAAAAAGATATCAACATGTCTGTGATAGGACTGTATCGGCCCGAAACCCTTGGTTTTCCAACATTAAGTAACCACAAGGTTAAAACTACTCACAATGCTTTGGGCTGCCATAACTAAATTCATGGAACTAAAGTACCAAACCATGATAAATATGAACTAAAGAGTGAATTTACATCACATGTTGTTTGTCCCAACAGTTTCCATTTAAAAGATGCATAAGAGGAAAGACGATTTTCAACACAAGGGGGAAGGACTGGAATGTCTGCTGGTACATTCCTGGCAAGCTCCACATTTGTCCTATTTTCTCTGATCTGGGTAATCTCTCTGCATTGAAAGAAGGCGGAAATGAACCTTGTTGCTGTGCCAAACAAGTTGTCAGGGCTCTTAGACATGTACCTACAAGACCTCAGAGCCATGACAACCAACTGCCTCCTTCCTGCCACCTTAAAATTAACAATCCCTCTTCAGACAGTCATCAGAGGAAGATAGATCATTAACAAAAACATGGTATTTTAATGCACAATGCCAAAACCTATACATTTTACAATCAATCAAGAGATCACAACCTATATCTCTCCTGCTCATTTTTACGGTTGCCGTGTACAGATTTTCAATGCATTACCTAACGGAGAAGCCAGGCTGTAGGAGGATGAGCCTGGAGAGCTGTGATAGGCCAAGGCACTGGAGCTGGTGACAATGGTGGGAGACTTGATGACCTGTAGGTTGAGGGGGGAGCAGCTGGTGGCGGTGTGATTGGTTGAGGTGTTCAGTAGTTCATGGCCTTTGGTTAGCCTGCGGGGAGTCATCTCCTTCTTAGATGATCCACATGGCAGCAGCTTTAACTCCTTCACTTTCTTTCCAGAGATGTCACTGTCTGAGTTGCTGTCGGACTCTAGAAAGAGCCGAGGACACAAATTGGTAAGGATTGGATAATTGGAAATGAAAGGGCTTCCATTCATTACAACAAAGGCTGATTGAATTAATGACTTCTTAGTGTGTGACCACATTTCTATGGTTTAAAAAGGATTTTTATAATAACTGAGCTCTGCTTGATCCTTATGTTGATTTGAACTTAAATAATTAGTCAATTAATTGACATCTCTACAGAAATATACTCTTCAAACTCTTGTTGATGAATTTAGTTATATCTTATTATAGAAAATGTAGCTGTTCTGAAATCTCTGTTACAAGAATTTTCGGTGTGTCTTTACTTCACATTATAATAAATGTTATTAGATATGGACTGTAAAATCGACGGATAAGTTACTTAAAAGGGATGCTACTTTCCCTTTAACTTCTTTATTTGACTTTTTTAACTGAAGAATGACCTGACAAACCAAGTAATAATAAAAAGAGTGATAATTAATTAAAATATTTGTTCATTTCAGCCCTTTGAATAACTATGCTCAGCTTATTAAACTGAAAGTTACTTTTCTAGATAGAAGATACAAACCTGAAAGACTATCATCTGAGTCCTCTTCATCCTCCTCCTCCTCCTCCTCAAGGTCATCATCCTCATCCTCATCGTCGTCTGCCGAGTCATCGGATTCCTTATTAGCAGGGAGACCAGCTGTGGGGTTACACGTCCCAGGGATACCCATGCCAGGAATTCCAACACCAGGGATACTAACTCCAGGGATCCCGATCCCGGACTCTCCTCCGCGAAACAAATCTACAAGAGACTGAACCAGGTGGTTCTGAGAAAAGCCCTTCCAGGCAGCTAAAGGGTCTGCTTGTCCGAGTCCCTGTCCGAGCCCTGGTGTCTGTCCCTTTACCTTGGGGGTCTTGTTCTTTCTGGATCCATGGCCTGTTGCATGGGGTGAGGTAGTGGAGGGCTGTGACAGAGCCCCAGTGTGGGCGGCTGTTTGGGTCCTGTTCGCCCCTGTGCTCAGATTGACAGGCATCGACCCAGCATCGGAGTCACACTGAGGGGACTTGCCTTTAGAGGCCAAGTCTTTGCGAGGTTTGGTGATGAGGGCGAGAGGTGCGTCCTGAGTGGTGCTTTGGATGACTCCGTTGGGGTGATGGGGTTCAGGGAGCCCCAGCAGGGCACTCGAGAGGAAGAGGTTGGAGTGATTGTTCTGGGGAGGAGGAGTGGGATGCAATGGTGATGAAGACAGTGATGTCCTCTTAGGAGACTTGTTTGGCCCCTGCTGCTGCTTCTTTAGCTCAGCTGGGAACGTCTGCCCTTGGGACATGAGAGTCTGGGAATAGAGGAGGAGGAGAGAAGGAGAGGACAAGGAGAGGCAGGGAGTCAGGGGGAGGGTGGGAGAGTGAGAGGAACAAAGAAAGGTTGGAACAAAATAAGAAAAGAAATGGGACAAAGTGGAGTTGCTCTAGCTGTCAGTTCGCATAACTGTTGATTGTTTGAGCAGGTGACAAAACTACAATAGTGAACACTGGTACAGTTAACTGTGTCTAAGCCCTTTTCTGAGAAACAAAAAGGAACATAAATGCAAAAACCAAAGGCATTGTACTCGGCCAAGTTCACAAAAACAGACACTGAGGATCTCTCTAAAATCGTAATTACTCGTCTGCACAACTGAAAAGCTCCATCATCATTATCATCCTGCAGCTGGCCATGTTTGCCTTTTTTACACTGATGACAAGTTTGGCTCAATCTGTGTTTAAGCAAAGGCAGGTTAGACTTCAACGTTTGCACTTTCAACTAGATGTGATATGAAGTGAAACAAATCAATTTCACAGACCATGAAATACAGTAACCATGCTGAAACCACAGGGGGAATTTAGCTCGTTGTAAACTTCTCTATACTGGTAAAACAGGAAAGGGGAAATGATTTTCACAGAACAAGCGGATCTCAAAAGGTTTATCTTATTGATTATTGTGCTATCATTTATATTTCATCTGAGGGGAAGGGAATATGTGCTGTAAAGCCAAAGAAAGTGGCAATTCTTATTCAATTTCATCCGAACCAATTGAGAAACATAAATAATTCACTGGCATGTTCGCAAAGTGTGCTTAAGGAACACTAATGAAACTAAAAGCATCACAAACACCAGACTGGATGTAGCAACAGAGCTACTGTAATGTGTCAAAACTTTTAGTACTTAAAGCACATAGAAAACCACGAGACATAAACTTAATACGCTATTTAAAAAAGGAGGTTTGAACTCATTACAACATATTTTGCATGTAGAGGTTCCAATGTTAAACTTCAGCTTAGACAGTGTGATAGGCATTTCAGTTCACAGGAGCAAAAGAGAACTATCTAAAGCAAATAAAACTGGCTCATAGCTTAAATTGTTATATACAACATCATCATATAAAAAAGTAGAGGAAACAATCTTTAAAAACCTTGATATATGTAGAGGTTATATATGTATATGTATGTCTTTGATATATGTAGAGGCTATATATGTATATGTATGTCTGTGATATATGTAGAGGCTATATATGTATATGTATGTCTGTGATATATGTAGAGGCTATATATGTATATGTATGTCTTTGATATATGTGGAGGCTATATATGTATATGTATGTCTTTGATATATGTGGAGGCTAGGTGTAATTGTAAGGAACTAAGCACCTACTGGAACTGGCGAAAATCAGTTACCAATGATTGCCCAGTCTTTGTTTCGACATTTCTATTCTTCATTAAACTAGAGCAATTAAAAGTGTTGGGATGTTAAACTTAAAGCATTATGTTCTGTTAAATATTTCATGTATTTGGTAAAAAGCCTAGATGCAGTTTTTAATGTAAATTCTGGTGCTTCATTTCACTTTGCCTCATTTTGACAAATTTCCTCACAGCCCTGATCCACATTCCCATTAGAGGCACATTTTAATGCAACACCATCAAGCGTAGACGTTTGAAGAAATGTCTCTGTCCTGTCCTGTCTCTTCATTAGGGCAGCGTGCACTGATATTTTAAATGTAATTTTTGATCAGTTCTCTTGTGTACATTTTCGCCATCTGCAAGTCACAACAATTCAAATTTCTTTCCTTACCACGTCAAGGTAGATTTCTATGTTGTTGAACTGATAACAATGCCTTTCTGTGTGTTGAATGAACCAAATGTCCCTTTGAAATTTATAAAAAAAGGGCTTTTTACATTACTGTTCATCAAGTGATGGTAAACACAGCCCTCTAGAACCTTTTAAACATTATTTAGGACGTTAAGCCAAAAACAAATAATAACTTACAGTCCTTTGATAGAGTAATAAAAAAAAGTGATATTACTTATTCCATTATTAACAAGTTTACTTGTAATCTGTGATCTATAATATTCCAAATTAACCTTCTCAACACAGCAATTACTTTTTTTTTCAAATATGTCCAAGAGCAACATAAATCAATAACAAATGATTCCCTGTTTTAAACTTCTTGGTCTTCCTCAATTCACACAGGAACTTAAAAAACTGTCACACCAAATGGATAACTAGAGAAATCCCTTGGTAATGACTTATTAAAATAACTAAATATCCTAGATGTCTGTTAGTTTTTTTTGTGTCCAATCCCAGTGCCCTACCAGTTTACTCAAGCAAGTACATCCTCCTTAATGAAAAACACAAAACAAAGAATCTCTCAGATGTCCAACTTCAGAGTGATAACAGTTTGCTTACAGCCATGATATCATTTTAAAGAGGCTCTGTGGAACATGTTTTTTTCTACGATACAACATCCAAGCCCTCTTGTGAACGAGGAACTGCTTCAGTCAAAGCTCTAATTTCATTTTTAAATCAAGAGTGCATTTTCAGCCTAACAGTTCTGTAGCAGTCTGTGAGCTGCTTGGCATGCTCTTGAATAAATGTGCTAAATGGCCACCAGACTAAGAAAGGTCTGGATATGGTGCTGTAATGATGAAGCAAAGAGAGAAGAGTAACTGCAAATTTAACTGCACACTCAGCTCTTGTTGAAAAATACATTACTGTCAATTTGTTGGGAACAACTTTGAACTGTTAAGCTGACTGCGCAGTTCTAGGTATCGTGTCCATCTCTCAGCAAACATGCAAAACACTGTGTGCCACGTGTATGTGATAAAAGAGTAGTTCAATTGAGTTATTATAAGGTAAACTTACCTGTTTGAGCCTGAACTCACTGATCTGTGCGAGTGAAGCCTCCAGCAGTTTCTTTTTGTTGGATTTGGCAGATCCAGAACCAGCACGCTGAGACTGCTTCAGCGAGGACTTCCGGGAGCTGGTCACAGATGAGGTCAAACCAAAAGATTTTGGGGAGCTAGATGGCGGGAGAGTTGAGCGGGGTGGAGAGGGGACGGAGAGAGGCTTAGGGGAGGAGCACAGGGAGAGGGGCAGGTGCTGTGGGGAGGAGGAGGGCAGCAGTTTCGGAGGTTTTGGAGACGAGGTGCTTGATCCCTTTGGGGATGTAGTGAGCGCTATGGGGGAGGAAGATGGCGAGGACTCCCTGCGGGGTTGAGTGAGGAGCGCCAGGGGCTTTGAGTTGGCAGCCAGGCCGGTGGACTGAATGACGCTAAAGTGATGCTGTGGCGCATCTGTCCGAGTCCTGGAGCTGTGAAGGGCCAGTGGCGAGGTTTGGGACAAGGCAGGAGGAGAGACAGAGGGCACAAGGGTAGGGGGATTTGAGGGGACCTTCTTATCCTGGAGCTCCCCAGAGAGCAGCCTGTCCATCTTTGCAGATCCAGTGCTGGTTATCAACCCCTGAGGAGGAAAAGAATAATAAATAAAGAACTTTTAGAACAAAGATCATTAATCTAAATTAATTACTATTTAAGGCACCGGTCAATAAGGGCAATCCAGTGAATAGATCTTAAAGAGGTCTAACTATTCACTCCTTCACTAATACTACTCACTGTATGGGGTTTTCATTTAAAGGACTATGTGAGCTGTGAGCTGTCAGCTGCAGAAACACTGCAGACTGAAACAGAACAGTGCTCCTCTTTTACTCAATTTGCAGTTGTTGACCATTTCTTGACATCAGTTCTGACCAAATCAGTACATTTATCTTAAAATAGTTATACAATGGCAATAAATCACCTTTTTGTTTGAGATATTATTTTTCAAATAATTCACAATCATTTATTTACTTAGCTCAACAGGCTACAAATCTCCATCTTCCGTGGTAGAAAATATTCCACAGTCAGCTCTCCATCATAGATCGGTGCTCTTTTGGAATTAAAAATGCTCACCTAATCAATCCCTCTGTATTATTGTCATAGAAAACAAGACTTAGTAATTCCCTGCTGTCAAATAATATTATATGGAAAAATAGACCACTTCAAAAATCAATTTGTCATATCATGGGTACGGCTACATCTCTGGATTCTTTTATTTATTAGAACTAAAAACTCCTCTCTGCCCTTTTAAAAGTGTTTTAAATATTTGATATTGAGGTTATTTGAGGTTTGTTTTAAAGCTTTGGATAAACTCATTGTCTTTTGGCTGTGGTTTTCAAACAGCCATTTACAGGTACCAAATGAAATAACGTAATTAAACACTAATGGCATGATTTCTCTGTGCTGTCAATTACATCATCATTTATTTTTCTTTAAATCAGTCCAATGCATGGTGTGTTTAATGCTGGGTAAATAACTATAAGCTGTACATTTCTTTTCAAGATGCATTGTGGGTATTAGAGTCTACTATCAGGATATAATAGTTCTAATAAATCATTCAGAATGAACTAAAAGGGCAAACTTACTGTATGGTGGTTCTTAAGTAGTGAGTGGTTTTGGAAACATAATGTGTTTTTGGTATCACAGAATATCTGTTTCTTTACCTTAGGTTTTTTCCTTGTCCGCTTTTCGGAGTCTGATGATTTGTCCTCATCTTCATCATCATCGTCATCGTCGTCATCATCGTCATCATCCTCTGCCAGGTCTTCAAGATCGCTGCTGAGAGACCCGTCACTTGTGCTGTCTGAGGATGTGCCTGATTCACTGTTGCTCCCCCCCAAAGTGTCTGCAAGCTTCTTTCTTGGTTTCTGAGTTGAGAAGAGAAAATAAATGTTAGCTATACTGTGTGATGTAAGATATGTCTATTTCACAGATCACTTCTTTTCAAACTGAGGAGTGAAATAAACCTCAGTGCTGACCTTCTCTTTAGTTTTCTGGACCGGCTTCTCCACCAACTCGGCTGGATTGTTCTGGGGGCTGCTACGGTGACTGTTAGAAGGGTCTGAATTTTTGGTTGGCTTGGATGATGCCTGAACAGGAGCTGGACTTGTGGAAAAGCTGCCTGATTGTGTGGTGGAAGGACAAACCCCGCTGCCATTCACTGCCCCGTTCACGCCTAAGAAACACAAAACAGATCCCCCTTATCAGTAATCAGCTATATTTTCTCTGAAAACTTTGCTACACAGGATAATACAATATCTGGAAAGAACTGCAGAATGAAATAAGGCTAATAAAAATATTGATTTATACATGTATCTCATCAAACATGCTGGCAGCGTGAGGCACAAGCCCAACATGAGTGGTTTAGATAATAAAAGATAAATTAAAAGATACTGTGAAATTAAAAGAGTGCAAGAAACCGAGATTATGAGAGGGAATGGAAGGGAAAGAGGGGGGAGAGAGAGGTTGACAGAATCACTAAGGGAGGACTGAAAGTCATTAAATCTGTTGTGAAAAGGAGAAATCTCATCACAGGACAAAGTGGATCCAGGCTGTAGGAGAAGAAGACATACAGAGAGAAATAGCTGGAGAGGAGAGATGGGGATTGAGATGATGTTTTATTCAGTGCAGTCACATCTGAGAAAAGGGATCAATTAATTCACAAACACATATACTCACATGAAAAAAAAAAAATGTACCAAAATCACCTGCTTCACTTGTGCTATAATTCCATCATAATAATCACTTTTTCAGTGAATGTGAGGATCAATAAATTGATCTTCTGGGACGTGCTGTACCTTTCTGTGGAGCATGGCTATTCTTGCCGGGCATCCTGATCTGAACAGGACTGGCGCTGTGGTTGGGCTGAATGTGAGGGGTGAAGAACGGAGGGAAGCCGATAAAAGAGGGGAGAAAGGCAGCAGCTCCCCGTCCATGGGCTTCAGCAGCTCGCCACCACTCTGTTGGAGAGCAGAGAAGAGAAGAGGATTAGAGATGCATTCACATTAAGCCAATTTACTGCCAGAAATTCAAATGTCCCCCTTCTTACCAGAGAGGGCTCCTAGCTGGGGGTGGGCAGCCAGAGCAGCTGACATGCCCAGAGAACCCAGGCCTCCAAACTCGGGCCTGCCTGCTCCAGTAGTGTAGATGGCTCCGAAGGCTGGGTGGTTGACCAGAGGGAAGGCACTTGACAATGTGGAGCCAATAAAAGGCTGTTCTCCTGCTGCTCCAAACAGACGACCTGGGAGAGATCCAAACCAAGGAGGATATTTTCAATTCAAAGGTGTTCAAATGAAATCCATACGGGGTACTGATATAATGCAACAAGTGAAGCAATTGTTATCAACTTTTGTAGTCTGTTGTTTTACAAAATACAGACAAAATGTCTTGTAAAAGGAGACTTTATCGTGTTTTAAGGATTGTTGACATTTAAGCAATCAGTGTGGTTGCCAATTCTAAGAAATACAGAAAACATTGAAGTGTTCCTTTGACAGAAAAAAGGACTCCTGAACACAGAAAATGAGTGCAATGTTAAAATCAAATCCTTTTCCTTAATTTTTCATATTTATTGGAAATGTGTTATTTCCAGCTACTGTTTTAGTTCAGATACAAATGTAACCATCATAAACAGGATTAAATGATGATTTCCATACACAAGGCGAATTATGTTTTGAACTCCAGTGTCTAAAAATACTGGGAACATTTGAATATTTGTAAATATTACAATCATTTCTTACATTAAATAAACAGCCAGAATGACAGTTGTTTACTGCACCTTTAGCACCACTCATTGCCCCACTGCTATTTTTCTATATGTTTATTTGTGTAGACTGAGAACATTGTTCTCAAATTACCTCACTGAGCCCTTTCATGTGAGGAGCGACAGGGTGTAAAAACTAGATTGAAACAGCTTTTGAAGGTGATGCCTCTTATCCATCTGAATGTAGCAGAGTTAAATACAGGATGAACAACATCTATTTGTGTAAGAATTAACCTCAGATTTAGCTTTTACTCGGCACCTAATTTTAAAAGACAGCCATGCTGTTTGTGAATGTGACTGACTGGCTATTCCTTCAGCATGAGGCTTGTGTCTACAGTTGAACATTCACATTTAAATCTCAGAGCATTTTGTTGTAATCCAATCTCAGCATACAACTATTTGTGTACTGATTTTTCTTCAGTTTCAGAATATGCTGTGCAGTGACAAAGGCTGGATATTCTCAGAGAAAAAAAGAAGTGTGTATATAAGGCGTGAAAAGCTAACCTCCTTCTATCCTTTCGGCATTCAATTTCAGCACAGAAGAATACTTCATCAACATCATCATCGTCTAGCGTTTTCCTGAGCACAATCATTTCTGGCAGGGGCGACTGCCACGTATTACCTCCTCCCAGAGTCAGATGCAATTTGGTGTGAGCATATTTCATGCAAATTCAATTTCTATTTCAGAAAGCGCAAGCCTGCTTGATGCCTCTGCGTAAGCCAGGTAATACACATGCAAAAAAGTGATGACTGAAGAAAAGGAAAGTGTTGTACACAGTGCAGATGAAAATGTCAAACTACTATATACACTTGCACACACCACAGAAATGTAAAACAGAGTGACACTGGAGGCAGTGTTTTCTGAACCAATGCAGTCTGGGATCTAATTATCCAGAGGGAGACACAGAGGGGCCAGTTCTGTGTTTCGCTATACCAAAACACAGACGGAAGACTTTAAATGAACATGTTGCTACGGATGCATCTCACAGACTGTTTTTAAGTGAGAATCAAGCTGTTTGTGGTGGCTCTTGTGGTATGTGGTGAGAAACAAAGCTTTACCAGAGTGCCAGCAGTGTGAGAGTATAGCCCTTTGTATTGGCTTCAAGGCCTCTCTCTGCCATAAGACAGCAAAAAAATCTTCCTTTTGAATGTCATTAGAATATGCTGAATATGTAGTGCCTGCCTTGCCAGCGTCAGCTAGCGGATACGAAGATAAACGACTGTAATGCAACCCCCAGAAAGGCCAGCCACAGCATTCACTTATGCCTGGGGTGCCCACCTCTCCCCCGCACACCCCTTTTCCCTTTCTAGGCATCTGCAAATGCCTCTTCAATATTAATGCCGGCTTCCAGAAGGCGAATAATTAAATCTCAAAATTTGAAGCGAGACAGAAGCAGAGGAAAGACATACCTAGGATTACCTACTCTCTCTCCCTTCCTCTGTCTCTCTCACTCTCTCCCTCGCCCTCTTTCTCATTCTGTTTCAATCCTTCCTCCACTCTGACAAACTGCACCGCCTGCTTTTTTCATGTTTGGATGCTGCCGAAGGGGGATTAATTTGTTGTTTGTTGCAGTCAATCAAATTTCCACAGACAGATTTAAGTTAATTGCATCCGTGAGTTGATCCCCAAGAAGGGAGCGCTACAAGCGCCGATCAGCTTTTATTCTCCAAGTGATATCCTCATCAATGACACGTGCGCACACACACACCCTCAATAACCCACACACACCCCACCCACCCACCCGCACAGAAAAATATAAACACACTCTTTTTTATGTTCTTCAGAGTTTTTGAGTGTTATTGGCACATCGGTAAAGGACCTTGAATCAAGGCCTGCAGAGCCTATGAAGCCACTGTATCTCTGCTATACAAAATTACTGATGTACCTGCTTACAAAATACCCTTGACATATTCTTAATGTTCTGTTTGAGGATGTTTTTCCTTTAATTATGATACTTCGATTTAGGAACGCGAAGGAGCTTCTTTGGCCTATTTTTATGGCCGTACATATGTTTAAATTACAGATCACAAAGTGGCACTGTATGAAATTTAAAAAAGAATTTGCTTGCTTGATTCCCACATAGCACAGCAGAAGTTCAGAGCTAACAGCCGGCCGCTCAGCATTTCATTTGACGCTCAGTCCAAAATCGCTTATCTAGAAAATCTGAGCACACGTAATGGCACAGAGGGATAAGGGATGTATAATGCATAAGGAGGAGACGCTCCTAATGGCTTCTTCTTTGGGGCAACACAGAGAAGATAGAGGACAAAACAAGGGGCTTTATTCTGAGTTTCCCTCTTCCTGTAACTGTGAGAAAACACAAACAATCATAAAGAAAGCTGGATATGCTATTCTCTGCTTTGAGCAATCTCGCTTTAAGTGTGTGTGTGTGTGTGTGTGTGTGTGTGTGTGTGTGTGTGTGTGTAGAGTACGCCTCAGCAAAAAAAAAAAAAAAAAGCAGCAAGACATTAAGAAATGAGAAGAAGGAGAGCATGAGCAAATGATTCACTTGCTTTCACGAGGGATATTTCGAGAAAAAAAAAATAGAGATACAAACAGATGTGCACACACTCAGCAAACATACACACTCCTCTTTGCTTAATGGCTTTGACCAATGCATAGAAAGGAGGCTGGATGCTGGACAGGGCTGACTAGACACTGAGTGGCTGACAAATGTTAAATCATGCAGGCAGAGGCTCTCTCTCTCTCTCTCTCTCTCTCTCTCTCTCCCCTCACACACACACACACACACACACACACACACACACACACACACACACACACACACACACACACACACACACACACACACACACACACACAGACACACACACACACGCAGGGTGTCGTGCTGAGACTGACTCTGAGGCAGCTGGAGCCAGAGAGCTGAAGGTTGTCAGGAGACATGGCAAAGCATGTGTGTGTTTCTCACACAAAAGAGCCCCCTAATTGTTTGGGATTCATTAATGCAGCAGCTTTTCAATTGCAACCCAAGCTGTCAGGGAAAAAAATCTTTGTAGCTGGGAGAGAGGTGTATTCACATAGGCTGCAAAATAACTGTATAATTAATACTGGAGGAAACTCATTTTTTATGGTGAAGAAATGAGGAGGATTCTGAATGCTATCAAGACTTGAAGGAGGACACATTTGGCGTGTTTTAAGGCGACATGGAAAGTGTTTTTTCAGTGTGAGCTGGCATTTTTGTCTTCTGCACACACGGCCTTCGTGAGATACAGAAGATCGACAGAGGAAGGAAAAGTGTTGCTTACCAGAGGTGCTGAGGGTGGATCCCAGTGCCGAGGGGCTCGGGGCCAGGCTGCTCTTAGAGTGGGGAGCCGGGGATGATGAAGATGACGAAGAGGAGGAGGAGGAGGAAGAGGCCGCAGGGGAGGAGGTGCGAGCAGCAGACAGGGTGGGCGCAGGGGAGGCCAGCCGCTCTCCAGACTCCATATCTGTCAAACACAATCCAATCAGCAGGGTTACAATAGCAAAGCACACCCACCCGTACACTCGCAAACACACACACTTTAACACATACACACAAATGCATAGTGGCACACCTACACAGCATGTTCTAGCAAGCGCACACACGCACACACATCTCCTGACACTTTTCCTTTCACATCTCACTTCCCCTGAACAATATTTCTATTTAGCCATGCTCACTGGCTCCAAGCCTCTATTGATTCTATACAGGGTAGGAAAGAGGACAACGTCTTTAAGGACTCTGATACCGCAAAACAAAGCAGGTTTTATATTTTGATGCGAGAAAATACAAGACATGAAAATGTGTTTTGCGACATGACAGTCACTTTTACAAGAAACTAACTCTGCAGAGAGTAAAACGGGGGTTTTTAAGAATGACAGAGGTCAGCGAGAAACTCAGAGAAGAATAGACAAATAACACATTTTCACATTTCTTTGTCATTCCCGCTCAAGCTAGATAAAAACAAACTCTCACACACGTATGAAACCCCCGAGTCTGACAGCCAGGATCCCTTTCCATCCTCTTGACAAAAAAGGGGTGAACATTTAAGAGCTCTTTGAGGCCTGTAAAGACAACAACACTCCGAGTCCTTTCAGGTGCAACTACAACAGAAAATGAAGAGGCTTTTAGATGATGGGTGCATTACCTAACACTGTAGGTTACCATTATCAGTCACAAAGACTCATCATCATGTGAGCCATTATCAACAAACCAACAACTAAAGACCCTTCACAAGAAAAGTTTGGCTATATTGAAGCTAAATATATTTTTGATAATTCCCACTTTGCTTCCAAAAGACAAAACAATGAGACTGTGCCCACACCGCTGCCAACTTGTGCAGTTAAATAAATACTCGAGTTTACACACACACACATCAACACACTTTCACGATTCAACCCCCCCCCCCCCCCCCCCCCTCTGCGCACACACAAAATCACCTCCCGTCTATCACTTCAACCTGACTCTTTTTCTCTCTTCTCCTTTTCCGTATCCCTCTGCCTGACACTAATCCAGGGCTGAAAATCCCCTTCAAAAGCACAGTTTGCAGATTGTGTTTTACAGGCAGGCTTTGTTATTGTGTCATTACACATAAACAGTCTCCATCTCTCTTTCCTTCTCTCTCCTGCCATCCTTCCGCCACCCCCCCTCCCTCCCTCTCTCCTCTGCAGTGGGAGCAGAGCCACTGATTAAATCTCTGAGACAAAAGCTGCTATCCTCTGAATATCAAGTATCAGCCTTTTGCCAGGAGCAACACTGACAAGAGAGAGAGAGAGGGAGAGAGGGAGAGCGGGAGAGCGAGAGGCGAGGATGACAAGAAAACCTGCTGCAGTCCACGGGGAGGAGGCTGGTGTGCCATCGGACTTGGGCAGCCGTGACTGCCATTGCTGCAGTGAAAAAGATGGTGGTTGTGTAATAATGAGCAAGGTCAAAGGTCCTTCTGAGGGCCTCTCATGCAGGGTGACAGGACTGGGGTTAAAGAGACAAATGATCAACCAAATTGGCAAAAAATGTATGCAACATATTAGTAACAAGAATGATTTTCTGGCAAAGTGATAAAGTGTTTAGCTGTAATCTTAACCAGAAAAATCTGTCACTTCTCTTCAGATTTTGTTGCATGAATGGCTGTCACACTGTCTGCACCCTTGCTTCCTCTGTCACCCTTTAAATGTCAGGTTAGGGGGAAAAGAACACATGAGAAAAGATTCTTTGGAAGATGAAAAAAAGTGTGATTTTTTTTTTTTTTTTTTCCCATGGTTGCTCTGACACAAAATGTAAAGTATCATTAGTGGGGTGATGAAAACCGAGAGAAGCTGTGTCCCTTCATAATTATCATAATGCACAGGAAAACAAAAGGCTCATGTCTCAGAGGACGAGCAAGCTTATGTGGTGTCAGCTGGTAAGTGAAGCGGATCATTCCCTACCTTTTCTGAGTGAGGGGGGGGGGGGGGGGGGGGGGAACAAGGAGAGAAAAAGAGAAAGACCGAGGAGGAAAAGGATAAGCAAGACAATGCACTCTGATTTTGTTGTGAGGGGAAAAGACAGAAGAAAGAGTGCAGAAGATGAAGGACAGGCTGTAAACCATTCCTGTCATTTCTCAATATCTGCACTTAATGTCTCGCCTTGTCAAAACGTAATGATGTGAACAGAATTGATTTCCCCCCTAACAAACAACAAAAAAGCAATCCCTTCTTTTGCAGAGGTGTAAAGCAGAGCTACCCTCCCCCTCATCTCCTCCTCATCTCACACAATCTCTCAAAGGGCCTCGTTCTGGGATGAGAGATGGAGAGAGAAAGGACAGAGGGCGGTAAAAAAAAAACGACTGCGTGGCAAGTCCATCCTCCTTCGACAACTACAAACTGATCACTTAGAGCAATTAAATCTAATAACAATAATAAGATTGAGCTCAGCAATGTACCACCAAATGCACAGCCACAACAATGATTGCAACAATAATGGAGCGCCAAGGTATTTAAGGATCCAATCCTGACTTAATTATGAGAAATTAAAATGGATTTAGCATCAGAATTAGCTTGATTTTATAGGTAATTAACGGCATACCACAGTGGCGGTATAAGGCGAGCTTTATAATCTCTGTGAACGGCTAAATCAATTTGACTCAAACAACAGCAACCAATCAACACGGAGCTGTGCAACCAGAAACAGCAGGTCTCGCAGATGCAAGGAGAGGGAGAATTTATGCTAATGGCTGAACTATGATTTATAAGATGTGTTCCAGCGCTGGATTCAGAGTCACGTCCACAAATACACCGCAGCACCCAGCTGTCAACGCATGCAGCTAATAGCGGCTGGATGCAACGGCCCTTCAGGAGATAGTGTAGCTATAAACAGCTCTGCGTTTTTTTTTTTTTTATGAGTGTATGTGGCCTTCATATAGGAGCCTTCACATGTCAGGATCATCTGAAAGGAGGGCAGAATAGAATAAAGGAGAAACACAGAGCCTGCATTTGTTGGTGGTGTGATGGCCTGTGCAGCTTGGTATGTGGGCTGACATCATGCGTGTGTGTTTTGTGGTGTTGTGTGCCTGTGTTGCGTGTATGTAATGGTGTAGGGTTCACATGCAGCGGTTTTACACAAGACTGCCAATGCATATGCTTTTAGAACTGTGCGCATGAGTGTGTGTGTCACAGCTTCAAACTATTCAACCCCCTGTGTGTCTCACTCTTGCCCCTTTCCTCCTTGCCCCTTTCAACGTACACACACACACAGACACAAAAAAACACACACACACGTACACACAGTAACAGATGGCTGATACTAACTGAGATAATCCGCCAACAGAGTCATCAGCATGGATCAGTGGTAATCAGAGTGTGGACACAATGTCTCTTCTCCAGCCGTAATGGAAGGAGCGCCTGGCGCAAGAGAAGGGGAATGCATTATTCCCCATGATGCCCTGA
This sequence comes from Labrus mixtus, assembly GCF_963584025.1. Lineage (NCBI taxonomy): Eukaryota > Metazoa > Chordata > Actinopteri > Labriformes > Labridae > Labrus > Labrus mixtus. The sequence goes on along the minus strand of NC_083612.1, from coordinate 15,797,005 downwards.
CCCCATTCAAAGACACACCGTGGCTCCCAGCACTCTTTCCTTTTTTTTCCTCCTCCTACCACAGCCTACAAAGACTGTATCATCACTGCTTCTGCAACATTCACTCTCTCCTCTGGATCTCTCGCTCCCTCCTTTTGTTGTGATCTGCAACTGTGTCAAACGCTGACCTCTATTTAGCTAGCTGTGTCCTGCTCCAAGCAGCTAACAAGACAAATGTCAACATAGCAAGTGTGTCACAATGAAGGTTGCGAGAAAAGACGGGGAAGGGAATGAGTAATCAACCATGAGCTCTTCTTGTTTAATCATTGTATGGGAGTCTTAACTTTTTCAGGTTTTTTTCAGTAGAGCTAAAAACAAATATGTAGACTGCTTCTCTATTACAATTTCCAGTTCATCTTTGTGGCATTCTTTCGGAAAACTAATAACACAGCTCCTCCGCTTACAAGGTGATAAACTGTCAGTTTTCATGAATCACTCATTACTGAAAGGCACTTTACTCACACAGACACACACACACACACACACACACACACACACACACACACACACACACACACACACACACACACACACACACACACACACACACACAGAGAGAGACACACAGTCACACACACACACACAGCCACACACTCACACACACACACACATACACACACACATACACACAGAGCCACACACACATACACACAGAGCCACACACTCACACACACTCACACACAGAGCCACACAGTCATACACACACTGTGAGAGAGGTACTTTCTGTTGTGATTGTGTTTGTGAAAGTGAGCTTATTGACACTGACTCTGAATCAGCAGAAACATATTTTATTTCTGACCTTGTCGAGCAGTTTTTTTCAGGCTCACTATCTCTTGGTGGGTTTGTATGTGTTCGTGTCGGTGTGTGTACTTACAGGCACGACATGTGGATATGTACATGGATGTTTGTACTTTGCATGCTTGTTGGCAATGCGCACTAACAGAGCAAGATCATCTCGCTTATAGCAGAGCTCACGCACAAGCTTGCTTGACCCTTTTCCTCCTCCCATCATCCCTCCCCCTCCCTGCACGCACACCGGCAGCCAGGAAATGACATAACCAGGCGCCTTGGCAAAAATTAAGTGACAACCTTTGTCCAGAGTCAAACATCAACTCAAAGAACATTTAAAGAGACAGTACGTACTGTCATCTCATGCTACACTGCCGGCTGCGGAAACAGAAAGGTCATAACAGGAATAGACTTGTGCCTGAGCTGTTGAGTCATTATTTGTCGATTAAATGTTCAATTTATGCTTATGTCCATCACAGTTTGTTAGAGCCCAATGTGATGCCATTCATTTTTTCTTCTATTCAACTTAAGGTTTCAAACCCCATGATATTTGGTCTAATTTTCAAACAAGTCAAAGAAAAACAGAAAATACTCCCAGCTGAGAAGCTGGTGCCAGAGAATCTTTGGTATTTTAACTTGAAAATGTTTTTATTAATCAGCTTATCTTGCCAGCTCTGTTTGGCTGGTGGTGTAATGGCGCATGCTGCTTGTGTTTTATCACTGTAGCACTTCATGAAACGTTTGGAAAGGTCTTTATGAAGAAACTTTTCAACAATCACTGACATAAGAATGTATACTGAATTGCTGAATCAAGATATTAAAAAGTATATTTGCAGTTTTTCATTGGTGCTTTGCCAGCTGAATTGGATTGAGCCGAGGCCTGAAAGGAGTACAAAGAGACAGCATGCCCCAGTGTGGCCTGTCTAGGTGACAACAAGCAGGGTGACTCAGACCCCTCCCTCGGCTCTGCTCCTGCCCAGTGACAGATGGCAGAGCAGGGCATGTAGGGGATGGGCACCATCTCTCACCCCGCCTCAGCAAGCCTTGGCAGTGGTGCTGGCCACAGGTCTTATTACAGCCACACCACTGCCTGCCTGCCTGTCTGTTACCATGTAACACTGGAGCTTACCACACAAGAGCTGCTTACTGCCTGCAAGGGCAAAAAGGTAATGACATGGTCCCATGCATTGCAAATAGTAGAGCGTGGCGTTACCATTCAGGGGTTTCCAGCGTCAGTATTCACTGCATGGGCCGTAAAAAAAAACAACACATGCAAATCCATGTCCCTGTAAGCTGCTTTAGATAAAATATAAAAACCAAATGGCATGCCACACGCATTCTGTGTATTTTTGAAATGACAAGAAATCAGCCCTTGCCAAATGGCTTTATTTGCCTTTTCGAGCATACTGTAGATGCCAAAGGCTGGAATCAACACCCCTACTCACCATCCGTCTCTGCTGGCTTCCCAGTGACAATAATGTGATTTTGGGACATGGTGATGACTCGGTGGGGAGGGATAGGATAGGCTTGTCACTTGTGTTTGATGTCAAACCTATGTGTGACAGAATAGTGTTACTCAGCTCAACCAGACATCGCACTACTCCCATTTCCTGTCCACAAATAGAAGAGAATGAGCCGTTAGTGAGTGTGTCTGCGCGCATGTGTTTGAGGAAGTCTACATTTGTACGTGTAGTTCTGTGCACACGAGCAAACCCATTTGCATCATTCTAAGTATCATAAAGTAAGCTCAATAAGAAAATTCCCATCTCTTCCACTCATTCGCATCTGCATCCAGCCAAAGCTAATTATTCTCCCCATGGTAACCTAGCAGGGTCTCCATATAAAAAAAACACAGAAGTGTGCATCAGGCAATCATCCCTGATGAATCTGCCCTTCTTCCTCTGCTAGCCACTCACACTCATCTGCCAGTCTCACTGCTCATTACAGTTTTTCTACGGACTGAACTGGATCTGCTCACCAGCGGCTACATGTGTCTACAAGAGTCCATAATGACTTTGGAGCAGTTGGGAAGCATTGGAATAACACCATCTCCATGCCTCTGAAAATAACACATTAGTTCATACACGCACACAACATGCATTGGAGGCAAGCTGGGTGGTAAACCAAAGCCTTTTAAGGTTAATTAGATTACATACTCCAGTATTTTACATTTGCCGTAGTCCAATTTTTCACAACAGTGTTTCAATGTGTGTAACTCAATACAAAGAGCCAAACTGATGATTTGCAAAAAATTACCCTATTATCCTGAGGCCTTAAACATTGAGCTTAGATTTAGGTGCACAACTTCACAAAATACATCCGACTTATTAAATACAGCAACTTAAATTCTCCAGTATTTAACAAGACTTTTGCTGACGTTTGCAAGATGTTGCAGGAATTAAATCAACTGAGAATGCATTTTTAATTATGTCTCATTACTCTCACTGACACTGCTTATGTTAGTAGTACTACTGTGAAAGATATACTTACTCTAATATTTAGTGATTTTACACTTTGGTACTGGAGAAAAGAAATGTACTGAAGGGTGAATAAAGAACAGGTGAGCCTCACTAAACCAATCTTTTGTTATTATATCTCAACAGTCACCTGTACTTCACTTTTGCACTTTAAATTGCATTATTTGAGCTATAGTCATGTTTGATTGCATTCTTAAAGGTACACAACATTATGGATATTTGGACTTAGGATCATTGCTGTGTGTGGGATTTCTTGTTTAAATCTTAATAAGATATCCTGCATTCTGCAAACACCACATGTTCACACACAAAAAAAAAACAACGCAGGAAATACAAAAATACTTGAAACTGGAAAACAGGAAATAGCATCAGTTATCAGGGAATATCAAGGAAAGAAGGAGAGAGGGAGGAAGGGAGGGAGGGAGGGGGGGAGGGAGGGGTTAGAGAACGAGCACAGTACTCCAGATATGCATAATGCAAATAACATGCATGTCAAATGGCAAAACAAACTGACAGTGACAGAACAATGGAATAGCCAGAGAGCGGCAAGCCCTGCTTGAGCAATCATTGGTTGCTCTGTCTGTCCATACCCACGGATAGAAACCATTAAAAATCAGGTCTGTTCAACTGAAACTTTACCTGCAGAGGAAAACAGATATCACTCTGCAGATATGGCAGAATTCAGACAAAGTGGTGTTGTGGCAGACTTAACTTATTCACGATCACATGATGTCACAGAAGCCTGCATGGAGTCCCTGTGACCATGTGATGTCGACACAAAAGGTCGCACAACTTTTCTGGCTCCTGTCCGTATCACTAAGTTTCAGTGGCCACCTCTTTCTTTAATGGCCAAACTGTCAAGAATAAACCAATCAGAGAGCTGTTTATAGATTGAATCTCTGCAATGTAACATGTTTTGTGATCATTTAGTTAAATGAATTCATTAATTCAACACCTTTTTAACTTAATAATGGCCGTGCACCTTCCAAAGTCAATGCAGTTGAACAAAAACACCATGGCTTATATTCTCTTTTTCGGTACAATGACCAAAACGACAGCTAATATTCTCTTTTCAAACCCAATTACTCTAGAAAATTAGTTATTTCATTATTTAATTTTTCTTACAGGCTAAAAAAAGAAAAAAATGTCATCTTTGTTTTATATGACATCTGTTACATATCTTTGGAAATGTAAACAGCCTCTTCTGCACCTCTCTACCTTTACACCTCGTCCTGCCCACTCTCTTCCCTCTCACTCTGCTTTTGACCCATTGTAGTCTATAATGCTTTTGTTAAAATCAACATTAATAACCTCTGCACAATATAATGGCTTCGTTTAGGGACCCTGGCTTTCTGCTCAACACAAACAGACATAATGCTAAATGACAAATGAAGGTAAACACTGCGCCGAACATCAGGCGGTAAACAAAAAACTTGTCAGGTGTTTATAGTACTGCACAGTCTGAAATCTAATGACAGTCTTAAAAGCTATTGAGTAGTTTTCAGAACAACAATCTGGCAGCATAAGCTCTGATGAGGGAAAATCCAGCAGCATTAAACTCAATATGTCAATCACTCGTATATCTATGTTCAAACGGCAGCTTCACTTAACGTTAAACATGTGAAAATGACTGGCTGAGAGAGAGAATAGTGTTGTATTGACAGAGAGGGAGGCGAAGCAGCGGGCAGTCAGCCACTCTGTTCTGCTCCACTGCAACATGGGAGGGAGGCCAGCATGGACACACAAACACACACACACACACACACACACACACACACACACACACACACACACACACACACACACACACAGATGTAAAAACACACATACAGGCATGTACACAAAGGCAAGCACACACTTGCACACGCATTGATACTCTACCTTCTCCCCTACCCCCCCCCCCCTCTCTCCCTCACACTCATACACACACACATACACACACACACACACGCGCACAGTGCAGCAGGTGAGGTGCAAGCACATCACAGCGCTGCCATTTTTCAGTGTCTTGCTCAGGGAGAAGCGCTCTGACATTTTATGAAGCACTCTGCAGAAATCAGCAGCTTGTAATGGCGGCTGGACTGTCACTCCTTTCCATTCTTCACACTCCCTCTATCTGCCTTCCTCACACACTGCTTTTAAGATAGTATCTGCCTTGATTAGCATAATCTAATAAATTTTACAAAATTGGCTTTTAATTACAAAGAACAATTACTTCCTCTTATTATCTGTTGAAGCTTTAAATGTCTTTGGGATAAAAAAAAAATGTGAAACTGAGGTATGAAGTAAAACCAGTGAAAGGTTACAAACTGCTTCTTATTTCATATTTGTCTGGAAGAATGTGTCCTTTTGACATTATGAACAAGCAGTCTGGTAAATGCCCCTATTCTTGTATTTAAGATGGAAATATTGCATTGAGCCCTTTTTAGAGACTTTTTGTCTCACATGGTGATATTACTGTGTGTGCTTACTGGAAAGACCTAATGATTAGAAACCCAGCTGTTAAATTTGTCCACCGCATAAAAAAACAGATCTATAACCATGATTAACTCTCAGGCATGTTGTTGTGCCTGACAAGCTCTCTGTTGAGCAATGATTAACAGCTAGTGACTCTACAAACCGCTGCTAGCACATTAACACAATGTTTAGATTAGCCCAGCCCTCATTGAGGCCATTACTGCTGTTGCTAACCTAACAGTCGCACTCAGAAGCGGGGGCAGCCGGCAGCTTGTTGTCAGACAATTTACAACGTTGACAAAGCTTGGCAACCGTGTTCTAAAGTTTTCCCCCAAAGATTCACTCAGGGCCGGCGCATTTTAGAGTATCTCAGAATAGTATGCCCACAGGAAGAAATGTGATTCAACTTGAAATATGTGGGAAGTGTCAAGGCCAAATCTCTGAGTGTAGGCTACGCTATAAACCTTAAACTAAGCCGATTTCATTAATGTGACATTAGCATTTGTAATGAGAAAAGGGGGGAAAAAACCCTTGGGACATCTTTGTACTGTTAGAAAAACAGACACACATACACATGCATGCCCACGCACACACAGACAACAACAACACACACACACACACACACACACACACACACACACACACACACACATACACACACAAGCATGTACACACATAAGCCGCAATATCAGACATTTATTTACATCAATGTTACACAAGAAAGTCAAAATGAAGCCAAAGCACGGGGAAGATGAAAAAGTAGTATTTGCGTAGGTTTATAATGAAGCATCTGAGCTTAGTGTCTGTAAAGCAAAACTATGACAGTTCGTAAGTCTGTTGAACCTTTGCTGATGAACTGAAGTGATAATTCCAGAGAAATAAAGCCCGACATTCACACCCACTCCCCAACTCCAGACAGAAAAGAAAAAGAGGGAGACAGAGTCAAGAGCAAATCTTCCTCTGTCTCATTTTTTTTAAGCTTGCCATTACATGTCTGCGGTACTCCCAAACTCTGCGCTCATGTGGTGTGTGACAGCACTCCTTGTTTCTTCCTCGACAAAACCACCACACACATTAAGCTGACTCCTTCTGTCCTTTTTGGACTCCACACAGCACTCCTGGCAAGCATCTACATGTTGATTTGTTGGGTAAGTGACTAGAAGGTCCATATTGAGCAGCACATGACCAAAGTGGCTTCAGGGCGAGAGCAATGATCTTGCGTGATTCATTTAACTGTTGTTTGCGTGAGTCAATGAGCAACAACAGATAACAACTAATACTGGCATTTACTTAACGTGTTTAGGATGACACAGATCCACAATTAATGCTTAATTTCTGAAGTACAATTCTATGTGTAAAGTTATTATTAATGATGACAGATAATGTCATTTCTTTTAAAACGGCAGTGTGTGTGTGTTTAGTCCAGAAAGAATTGTTGGCTGTGAGTTCAGCGTTTAAATCTGTTTGATCTTTTTCTAGAAGATGCTTTACTAGATTTTAACACAGTTTAAATTTAATAAAGTAGTGCTGGGGGAAAAACACAATGTGCTAAGTTTAGCAACCAGCTATCAGGTGAGCGATGTAATTGAAGAGAGGTAATGATAACAACATAATCAGTGATTACAGCTATTTAAACAATGATCAGCAGCGTTCTGTATATAATTAACCAGCTCATTTATAAAAGATCCAAGTCTGCAAGTGTCCCAATAAGGGATGGGTTTATCGATTCCCTTTCTGATTCCAGCTCTACTTATCGATTCTTGGTTGCTATTCCTTCTTCTGGCACATTTAGGCTCTCAATAGTGAACAGTCAACTGTGACAGGGATTCTTATTTTCCCCTATATTTATAAAAATTCCTTTCTTAACAATAATTGAAAAACATGAAATGTATTAGAATATTTTGTTATTTTGTCATAATATCAATGACTATAGTTATTCTGTCAGCTAGTTAGTTTCTGATGTATGATGACACAAAAATATCGAACAAGGCTTAAATCTATGGATAGAACTATGAATAAATAGATACCAATTAAAGCATTTGGCATACCTGCACTGCTGTGGATGGGAGACCACAACACATATGATACAGTGCATTTGCTCAAATTCTCCCTGTGTTGACTTAATACTTCTTAGTTTTGGATGTGCTTCCTTCCCTGCACTTTGCTGTATCATCATCTTTGTAGTGTAGCCAAGCCAAACTTTTGATTGCTTGCTGCGGTCCGCAGGGTACAACTTTTATGGACAGCAAAATTGTCATCGAGGTGTAATGAAAGATTCATGTTGCTGTGAGAACCGGAAACAGAAGCGCAACAGAAATGCACTTGCCTTAACACACAGAATTCAGAATTTAAAACCGGTTCCGAGTCGGTTTCGTTGTTTGTAACATGAAAGCATGTAATGATGTTTGAAGTGTGCTTTGTCTGATTTATAAGACTTTCAAACGTAGAAAGTAGACTCATCTTAGAGGCGTTGACTTGTATCAGCGTTCTGCTTTCAGAGTAAAAACCAGCTCAATGTGGATATTTGGTATGTATCTTGGACCACACAGGCATCAGGACACTCCTAATGAAGCGTGTTTTTGACCAATAACTCTGTGGTGTGTTTTGTGAAAGATTAGAGTTTTTTGTTTTAATGACATTGGAGGAAATTTGTTGCAATCGTTGTGTACCTTGCCAAAACACTCACAGCTGGCAAGTATGTTACAACAGCAAAGAGCCAATTTAGCATGTTTCCAAATGTTTACATGATAAAATTGGAACCAAATGTCAATTCAGCTTAGTTCAGGGCTTATAGGCGGTTTTTAATCAGTCTCAGCTCCAATGGAAAAGTGGAAAGACACATGCATTGAATTGTTGATATGTTGTGCCACAGCCACACACACACACACACACACAAAGAGACAACAGACAACAGACAAACACACACACGAGCACACACACACTAATGGAGAGGAAGGGTGGGGAAATTAAATTAGAAAGAGAAATTTCAAGTGAGCCAAATCCAAATGCTTCTGTTGCACTGTGATGTTAAGCAAACCATGTAGTTTGAAAGCTAGAAATCTTTGTCCATGAACCCTTTGAAACCCCACTACTTTTAGTTTGGCTTAAAATGAGACTTAATACAGTTACCTGAGATTAAGACAAGAGCTGTAAAACACTCTGGTCATCACAGTTTGCCTCAAGGTATGGCTAACGTTACTTTCACACGGTTTGTTCTTTGCTTCTTTCTTTCTTTCTCTTTCTCATATTGTGAAATCTGATTCCAAGCTGGTCTGGAGAAAAGGCTTTCCAAAAGATTCATTGAATATATTTGCAAAGAAAAACTGTGACTGTCCATTCCTTGTGTTCTTTTTTCTTTGCCCCTCCTTTTTAGTCACAATCAAAAAACAAAAGAAGGGCTTGATATATCTGGCAACACATTCAGAATATTTAGATTCCTTTCACAACCAATGGTAACTTTTATTCTAACAAAATACTTTAAAAATGATCGGGCACTGGTGGCGCAGTGGTTAGTGAGCGCGTATGTATGGAGGCTGTAGTCCTCCAAGCGGGCGGCCCAGGTTCAAATCTGACCTGTGGCTCCTTTCTCGCATGTCATTCCCCACTCTCTCTCACTGATTTCCGACTCTATCCACTGTCCTATCTCTGAAATAAAAGGCACAAAAAGCCCCCCCAAAAAAATGATGAGAATAGGTTTTTATTCTCTGCAGTTCAATGTGTGATAAAATATGACACCTTTGCCCTTACATACAGAATAAAAAGATCATAAAAGAGGGCCATAATTGGAAACAGCTTCACTCTACCATTTTCCCAGTATCACCTTTCTGCTTCTCTACCCTGGACACTTATTTCCCCCCCTGGGGCAAATGTAGAAGACCCTTTTAAAAGTCCAGCTGTGCCTTTAAAAGAGTTTGTCACACCAGCAATGGGGTGCTTTGAAATGCTGAGCAGAATAGCCACAGAAATAGAGCTCTTTTTTTTCCCTGTGACACGGCCCCATTTCCTGTGTCACCACACTTACCCTGTGTGATTTCCTAAAGAAAGTCATAATATTTGAGCCTCCATTGTTGACTGTGTCAAACCAAGCTTTGACATTACTGCAAGGCAATCACACTCCCACAGGTGGTTACACACACACACACACACACACTATCACGGTTGTTTTAAACTATCTTTTCTTGTGAATCATCATATTCAAACACTTCTTTATAGTTGAACCCGCAATCACTGCCCTTTAGTTACCTGATAGGAGGAGGAGTTAAGACGGAAAAGAATAATAACTTGGGATTCATGCTTGTGTTTATGTGCGTTTTTATGTGTGTTTTATCTGTGCCTATATGTCACGACGCATATTCTCTGTGTGGTGGGGCTGAAACTGAAGCTGCCCAGGCCTGTTGTTGATAGCCGTGTCTCACCCACTCACTGCCCCAGAGGGAGTCAGGACCAAGACCACTGCTCAGGGTCTGTCTGTTCACACACATGAAACACAGGCTTGGATTACACAGGGCTCAAATATGACTCATCCTAAGGAGAGGGCGGAGGAAGGCCCCTCTCTGTTGTTTTGCACAAATGCACACACACACACACACACACACACACACACACACACACACACACACGCTTACACAGTGCCCGCAATGAGAGCTACATCACAGGCTCAGAAAGAGGACCTTGTGGTTCCACACACCTGCCAAAGACAGATGTTAAGAATAAATCAGAGACTGGAGAGAAGCTCCACACTGCTGTAACTCCACTAACTCACTACACACTACACTAACTGGAGAGCAAACAGCTGCACATGACAACACACACCAGTGATGAAAGTAACAATAGCATGCAGGCACCTGACACGCATACAGAAAGAGGCTGCAGAGCATTTTCAAGTTTCCACCTCGCAGCTCTCCACTTTTATTTTTTTGTGTTTAGCCTCCATTCAGTTACTGTGAAACCAGTTTCCATCCTCTGGAGCTGAGGGGTTTTTAGGAGCAATTGTTCTAGAAGAAGCTGAAATCCTCCGACGACAGACAAACAAGTCGCAACAAGGCTGAAAGCAGTGTGGGCGGTTTGGAGAGGAAGCTCTTTTTTTCCGCTGCTGACTAGGTGAAATTCATGATTTCTTCATTTAAATATAGCCGAGCTGTGTTATGAAGAATCAACACACTCAAAAGGCCTGCCCTTTAAGCTGATGTATTGCACAAAAAT